>NW_018237542.1:0-1177 GCF_001263595.1 Phalaenopsis equestris | reverse complement strand
TTTTACATCATTGAGCCACAATCTTTTCTTCTCAAATTAATTTCCAGATTCTTAATACTTTAAAATATAGTTTCCTTTACTTTAAATAGTTAACTATAATCTTATTCTCTTATACTAAAATATCTTTAATCTACAAAATTAATTTTCATTACAAAAATATTCCTTTAAATTTACTATAATATTTAAATAGCTACAAAATATTTTTACCTGAATTAAATTTACTACATAAAATCATATAAATAATTTTTGAAAATATTGAAATAGAGGACATCTAATAGTTAATCTTTTTCTTCCCTCCCCCAAACTTAAATTTTTAAATATGAAATAAAGGTGGAAAGAAAATACTATAAATATAAATCATACCTCAGTATTGTAGGCATCTTTATCATTCTGAAATTTCTGCAGGCCTTCTCCAATTTTTACTTCACCTGGTCTGAAATATTAGGAGCTTTCGACACATATAAATCATTAGAGGAATTTCTAGGAAATGAAATTTTGGAACAAGTATAAAATTAAAATAAACACAACATTTCCTAACACAACGAAAATACTAAATAAAAGACAAAAATACTAAAATGAAAATAAACATCACATCACAATCCATAAAGTACACTAAATGAAAGTCCAATTACATACTCATTCATTTTTCTCATAAAAAGATTACATAATATAAAAATAAACAAAAATACAAACATAAGTACATCAATCTCATTCTAAATATCAAAATCCCAAACTATTTCATCGTCGCCTTGATCAGCAGGTGAATCGGGTTGATACTGAGTATATCGGGGGTATTCATCAGGCTCTCCTCTATAGTGTCGGGCCTGAGCATCATAATAGGCCATCTCAAAATCAGAATGCCTCTGCAGGTACTTACTATCATAATCATGTCGGCGTTCTAAACCTCCAGTCCTCTCATTTATCAAATCTATGCTCTTCCGCTGCAAGGTCAACTCATTTATCAAATCTGCTAAGGTAGGGGAGCTAGAAGGAGGAGGAGGGTCATAACTTGCAGAGAGAACGTCTCTACTAGTAGAAGGTTCCTGACTCCTACTTCCAGTTCTCCATTTCTCATGGGATACATAAGTTTTCAAATTTGATTTACTAATGGGTTTCATAGGTTGAACCCACTCTTCATCTCTAGCTTCCACTCCATAAAGTTGGCAAAGTGCATAAA
>NW_018237541.1:891638-891996 GCF_001263595.1 Phalaenopsis equestris | reverse complement strand
TTGGCCAAAAATTGCGAAAGTCCTGGATGTTAGAGAGGTTGCATTAGTGTGTAGAAAGTGTATAGAGAGCCTAATTGTGAGGAATTCTTCGAGAGATTGTGAGAGTGGAGGGACAGTGAGAGATTTATTCCTCCTTGCCGCTTCGAAGAGGAATTCTGTGTGCTGTAAAGAGAGGAAGAGAATCAGAGGAACTTCGAGGAGTTTGCTTGGGGAAGAATTGGAGATAAGTGTTATTTACTTGTTGTAGTTGTATGACTTTGCTTTTATATATGAATTTTGAGTTTTTTTGTGTCTTCCCCATGAGTTCTGAGTAGTTTTCTCTGTCTTTCTCCTTGTCTTGAGATTTGTGAAATGGTGA
>NW_018237541.1:876101-888644 GCF_001263595.1 Phalaenopsis equestris | reverse complement strand
GAGTTCAAAAAATCTTTCATTTTAGAATATATTTTAAATTTTAGCATTTAAATCACTAATATAATATTTAGTGAAAGCGGAGTTTCAAAATGAGGCTTGAAGCATAAAGAGAGGGGGTCAACAATTCTAACCAAACGCACTCCCAAGTAGTCAACGTTGGGTCAACAAAGATTTGGTGAAGCCGTCGAACAACCCGAATTTATGAATAGCTTCTCATATCTAATCCGACTGCATCCCTATCGGAATAATTATATCAGATCGCAATATATAATTTGTCCGGGCACGAATCTCAAAGAAGAATACAACAGCAATACAATGATAAGGATAAAGGATAAGATTCAGTCAACAGGCTGAAGCATTTTTTCACTTCAATATTCATTATGTTCATTAAACAACGTTGACTACTTTGGACCTATTTGTAAATTTTTATTTTCATTTTATTTCAGATTGAAGCAAATTTTAAAAGACATTTTTTTATGAATAAATTTGAATAAAATTTAATTATATTATTATAAAGTTATTACTTCTGAATATAATTTGTGCTTTCATGTATTATTTGATGGGTTATTCTATGTATTCAAATCACTAATATCTAGTTTTAGTTATTTAATTTTCAAAATATATATTGCTCTTTACTTTGGGATTTTCTCTTATTTTAATTTTTTTTATACAATTCATATATTTATTGTATGCCCAAAATACATCAGCATGAATCTCAAGACGGTCTTATGGACTGAAAAACAAGCATGGTCAAAGATAACCCACAAGAGCTCAAAAATCACATCAATGTGAGGTTTGTGATCCAGTGTCTTACCACATCCCTCCTGAAACCATGTCTAAAGCCCGTCGAACGAAAGCTCCTGTGGTCAATGCTCAGTAGAACTGCCAAACTCCCCAAAACAACACCACGAGTCACCTTAAAGAAACCCCCATGACTCGACAAGTTTATTGAGGTGCTCAGTGCAACACCCACATAAATCTTCCATTGGTTGTTCTGTTAAAGGCTACCAATCAGATTATGGTAATGTGACAGCTACCCAACAATCTAGTCTCATCTTGATAACATAAATCCCACCTAAAGGCTTAATAGCTAACAGTTAGACCAAAGAAGCCGATCGCATCAAGTTAAAAAACCTAAGGAAAAACTAGTGTTTCCAAAACTTAATTTTGTTCTCTAGGTCGATCAAATGGAATTCTCTGATCGACCTAAAGACCACATAACCATTAGGCCCCACTTAAATGTAAAACGTATACGTGAACAATTTTTGCAACCTGATATATCCATTCTCCAACAATAGACCACATAGGTCATAATGGCTTCTATTGGGTTTTATTTAGGCATGGGCCATGCCATAGTGATTCAACACCAACCAGAGCTCTCTGCACAAAGGTAGCCTCAACCTGAGGAGAAATTGGTCCTTGTAAAAAACTAAAGCCCCATCGCATAAGTCAGTCACCTGGACATTGTAACCGACAACTCTTATGTGAGTATCATCAAATACTTAGTCATCTCGGATCGCGGTAGCATCTGCCAAACCCAAAATCGACACCTCGGTTACTTATTCACATCTCCATAGAACTGACCTAAAGTTGTGGAGAGTAAGGGGAAGAAAAGCTGACCGATGGATGGGGAAGAGTCAAATACACCAAAAATCCTTTTCAAGCTTTTATATATGATACCACGGAGATTCCAAGGACCACCCAAAGCTGTGCCTCAATTCCGAAAACCCATTAAACCAGCATAAGTTTCAAGAAAAATGGTGAATGTAAATTAAAATCATTTTGAACTAATAATTTTTTTTATTCAAATAAAAAGTACTTTACAAGAGGGTCGTCAGCCTCCTCGGCCAAAAAAACTCTCATCCAACTAACTTTTGATACAACACTCGACTGTCAAACATAAACCTATTGTAGCTATTGGTCTGAGCTTAGACTTAGAGGGTGGTGGAAGTTGACCAAAGGCCATTCATGGACACTCAAAGAACCACCAGTTATGTCGAATGCTTTTCTCTTAGAGCAGCCAACTCTACATTTAGCTCCTTCACCTCTTCTTCCTGTTGTGAACCACTAATCCCTGTCTTAGGGACTCCCTGGGCAACGATTAAAGAACTAATCTTTACTCCACCCTGTGCCTGAACTAGAGTCCCTCCAGCCATGTCAGGGGTAGTAGATCGAATGAAATTTATCAACTGTGTGTCAACACCCATGAATGTTTACCCTTTTGAAACAAGCAAAGAGCCAACATAGAAAAAGAAGTTAATCATAATAACAGTTTTCACATAACCAAGTTTCAGTCTACTTCTGACCATCTAAGGGAAGGGTACTCACAAGGACTCAATGAGATGCCTGTCATATCTCTACCGAAGTCCAACTCTTGAACCATAGTCGGTGCAACCTTACTCACGAGGCTCAGTGGTAGAGTACAGGCTTGATAGGTATGTACACCCAACATATGTCAGCATGACACTTGAGAAGATTTAATGGACTTAAAAACAAGCATGGTCAAAGATGGCTCATAAGAGTTCAAATGACACATCAGCATGAGCCTACATGATAATGTACTTAACCATGACCCCTTGAAACCATGTCCAAAGCTTGCCAAATAGAAGCCCCTCAAGTCAATGATCAGAACCTGCATAACCAAAGAATAAAGACCTGTCAAACTCTCTGAAATAACACCATGAATCACCTTAGAGAAACCCTCAAGACTCACCAAGATTATTTAGATGCCTAACACGACACTCACATAAATCTCCCAGTGGTTCTCATGTTTAAAGAGTGGCTACCTATCATATTACGGTAATATTCCCACTGCCCCCAATTACCTTATCTCGTCTTAGCAATGAGAATCTCACTTAAGAGATCAACAACCAACAGTCGGACAAAAATAGTCAGGCAAACGAAGTCTGGCGACCTCATAAGTCAATCAGCTGTCCTTAGCCAAGTCTACTGACTGTTCTCGACCAAGCCTACCAACTGTCCTCATCTAATTCAGCTGATCGTCCTCCATGGGATCGACTAACTGGCCATCATATAAGAGCTAATTGTTTGCCCTAACATAGTCAAATCGATCGGATGAACATGCTGACTCATAGGCCACCGATATTACATGGTCGAATGATAGGGCAGTTTATCTAGAAACTTACATGCTAGAATATTTTTTGGGTATGATTCGAACCAAACTTCCTACGTACATATGATAAACGATATATTTGTCATGAGAATTGATTTCTCAGATGAATGTTTAACACGACTGAAGAAGAAAATTGATTGAAATCCCTTTTTAATTGTGATATTTACAACTGTTCAAATGAAGAATATTTCCTACTTTGTACATTTGGTTATATTTGAAATAGATTGATGTGGGTTAATTCAAGCCACAATGAACCAAAATGGTCTTCATTGAAGGCATTTTAATCCTTCGATCGATTAAATGGCGAAGAACCAGAACATGTCATTGTTTAAGGCACATGTTAGACCATCACACACTTAGTGATAATTAACAGATTGATGAGAGCCCTAGATCTTAAGATTAATGTTGTTGAAGGTTTGGATTGAATGATCAAGTCTATATAGTTGGCTTTGAGATTTGAATTGTTAATCATGTGCTTCATTGGGTTTATAATTTGATATTTGAATTATGTTTAATTAATTTTTATGAGTTTTAAGAGTTAATTTTATGCCTACTTTATTCATTTTTACATGATTTTAATTTGTAGTGAATTATTTTATTATTTTTAAAAAAATTTGAAGTATAACTTATGAAAATATAAGAGAATTTATTAAAAAAAAACATATTATTAAAATATAATAAATTATATATTTACATTAATGACCTTAATTAATTTATTATTAAATTGTTTGAAAATGGCAATTAAACTTTCAAAAATAATGAATTATCATTTCATGTTATATTATTTATTTTGGCATCATGTTAAATAGTTAATTAATTATTAATTTATTTTTAAAATATTTATTTTTAACACTATTTCTCATAATTATCTTATACTTAACAAACATAGCACATGACATGTTGAGATGTTATATTAATTCATTTAAAGTAAATCTTATTATTTTTATAATATTTTTCATCTAAATATTTATTTATTTATTTATTTATATATTAAAAAAATAATTTAATTGGCTACAGAGCTGTAATGATTTATAATTAAAATTATTAATTAAAAAAAGAATAAGCATAAATTAAATTATATTTAAAAAAATATTTTAATGTAAATAATAAAATTTAAACTTCACCCTACCCTTAATATTTTATGACTGTATGATTAGGGTTATCAAAACGACTCGTTCCTCGCGAATAGCTCGAATTCGGCTCGCTAAGCAAACGAGCCGAACACGAATAAATCTTTTAAGTATATAAAAACGAGTCAAACATGAGTACTAATAATTTTAACGATCTAAACGTGAATAAAATCTGAGCTCGCTCAAGCTTGACTCATTGCACCCTTAATTCAAATAATATGCATAATAATATACAACATTTTTTGTTATAAAAAAGTCTGCATAAATGAGAACTCCATGCCAAATAATTTTTACAAAAGCAAAATAACGTCATCCCCACTCCCTCCAACAACAACTTCCTGAAACGCACCGCATTTCCAAACAGCTGAACCAAACACTCGCCTTCCACATCAAAATCCCTTCCTATAAACGCACCCCAACCCCCAAATCCATACCCTCGTCTCCCACCCTTTTCTCCCAACCCTAAACCCAAAGCTCCCATCTTTCCCCCAAAAAATTCCACCTTTTTACAGTTCTGCAGCGATGAGCAGAGGAACCAGAACCATCCGCGATCACCTGAGCCGCTTTGTCCAAAAGCCGATCCGCCGCGCGCGCGACTACTACGTGCGCATCATGACCGACCTTGCCGGCCGCGTGCACTGCTGCTCGGTGGCTGCGGCGGTGAATTATCCCTGCATCTACGCCGCCGATGTGCCGAAGAGCTATAACTACAGGGGCGCGCAGCTCTGCTCTGTCGATGAAGATCTACGCGACCTCATCCGCTTTGCATCTCGGAGCAGTTTAGGGGGGGAAGTGAGGATGGGGCAGAGATTGATGTTGTCTGGGAGAAAGAAGTATGGTGTTGCGGCGGTGGTGCCGCTGTGAAAGAGGAAGGGAGGGGAGTTTTTGCCCATTTTTCTGCTGTGTGCGAATGCTGCTAGGACTTTTTAGTGCTTAGATTTTAAGTATTTTTTAGTGTGTTTTAAAGTATGGTATATTATAGTATAGTTTTTTTTTTTTTTTTTTTTTTTTTTTTTTTTTTTTTTTTTTTTTGCTCGGAGTTACTTGATAATTTAATGAATTAATATAAAAAATTTCTGTTTTTTTTTTCTTTATCAGAGTGATAGAACAACTAAGATTTTAAATAGATAAATTATTAAATTTATTGTTGAACAATTACATATTTAAACTTGTTGAAACTAGTTCTAAGAAGGAGAGAGCATGAGAAAGGGGAGAGGTGAGAACTGAGCAAGATGAGGGAGATCATGGTCTAGTGAGTGGAAAATCAGAATTGAGTTGGATCAGTTCGGATCAACGAGATCTTGCTTACATTTAATACCCTCAATTTGTAAGGTTTGTCTTTCATAAAATGACATAGTTAGGCATATATCATTTCAAGATCTTTTTCATGTATATGATTTTCATATTGGTAATATCCCCATTAAAACCAAGGTATTGGAGGGATTATTCGAGTTGACTTCCCTAGTTAACATGGAGATTTTTTGCCTTTGGCGATTCTCATGCTTGGCCCCATATACTAGCCTTTTGCAGTCCGCCTATGAGTGTTTGGCTCATAAACTTATTAGCTATCTTCGACATGACTTTCTGATAATCTGAGTCAATTTCTTTGTTGTCAGCCCTTGGAATCGCTTATACAGAGTGCTACCAGAGCTAAGGGTTATCCGACCCTTCACTGTTATGAGTAATTACTTCTAGTTGTATATATGTAGTTCCCTAATTCTCTCATATATTAGGAAGTTGTGTTGCAATAAAAATGAGGGAATGAAATGTAATAATTGAGCTCATAATGTGAATAAACACTCAAATTCCAATTCTTGGTTCTTATAAATAGATTGATGAGACTTCTCTCGAGTTCATTTTCTTAAGCACTTTTTTTTTCTCTTTAGACAAGTTGCTCTGATTTTTCATAATTCCTCACAAAGGATCTCAATCAATTGGTCAAGCACATCTCAAAATAGGATCTTCTTCATGGCATGTTTAACAAGTAGAAACACATAGAGGATGAGAGGGATTAAAAGGTGGTAGTGAAGTGGAGAAGGATCAACACGTTTGTAGGCTAGGGGGACTCATGGACAACTCCAATTAACGCTAATGATTCTCAAGGACAAAGACAACAATGACCGAGCCAAATATAGGAATAATAATCTGAATTGATCCCTACATACCCTTGTCGGTCGCCGAAAATGTTCCATCTTCGTTAAAAAATATTTTTTCTTTGAATTTAATTTAATATATATATAATTTTGTGAAAATAATATTTTTTATTTTTGAAAAATAACATTTTAATTTTGAAAGAAGAGACTAACAATATCTCATTCATTTAATAATTTAAATAAACGAGCACAACCCCACAAGAGATGCACCTCTCCCGAAGATTAAACACATTACGCAATAGCGAGGCTCGATTAAATAAACTAAAGAATTTATGACATCTGTTTTGGTCTGTGAAACTGTATGTTGACCGACAAGTTTCTCTATCTAATATAAAAGATTAGTTAGGGTTTATATTACCTAGGTTCTAAAGTTTTCTATAAGGGCAAGCCCCTATAGTTGATTACATCTTAGACAACTGAAGTCACCTAGCAAAACTCTTGATTTAGATCAGAGGTATTTATCTTCATGAATTCAACGTTTAGGGCATTCAATTTCAAACATGGAAAATTCAAATGGGAAGGGATCAAATAGGAACAGTTATTGTAGAATTCAAAGGAAGATAGGTAGGGGATAACATAGATTCTAAGGAGAATCTCGGTGACTTCCCAAACTATTATATAGTTTGGCTTCAGTTTTGAAGAGAACTTATTAGATGTTTCATATTGTCAATTTTATTATTTAGGGCTTACATTTAAATGATATTGAACATGCAAATAGCCTAGAAAGATAGGAGGGCCTACGTTGTACAGAATGACAACCTCAAAGCCTAAAGAGAGTTAGGACTTATACTACTCAGCATGACTGTACAGAAGCCTAACGATAGGTTGAGGATTTATGTCATGCTAGATGGATTACCTCAAAGTCCTATAGCTTGTTGTTTAATTCTAAAGAAAGATTTGTTGTTGTAGACCCGTTTGATCTCTCAAAGATGTTCTTTTGCATACCCTCGTCGTGTTGCCTATGGTGTTTGCTTTGAGCTCCTTGTTAAAATAACAGTTCCAAGGTTTAAGGTTTCACGATTTTGCAGTGTATATGTAAATGTTTTGATTTTGTTGTTGTTGTTGCTTAAATGTTTTGTTTGTCGGAATTTTAATTTAATTTGAGCGACGATGTTTAAGATCCCACGGTTCCCTCATTTTGGCATAACTATTTTTTTCTGAATTTACTTAGTCTAAATGAGTTATTAGGCTCACTTAGACCGGAGAATTCTCGTTAGCAACTGTGGGTTACCTTATCTGAGAAATCCTTGAAAATCCAAAATGAGTGATTTAAGGGCGTTTACTTGGTTTAAAAGTGTATTTATATTTTGAAAGTGTCTTCTGCCATTTTTAGTTTTGGTTTATTTTTGCATGTAAAGTAAATAAATGCATGTAGTAAATGTTGTAAGGTAAATAGGAAAATTTCAGAAAATGTAAATGCGTACCTGGGCTTTTGCTACTACTGCATGGTTAGTATCATAAAACATAACATATTTGCAAAAATTTTAAATAAATTACAGAAAAATAAAGCAGGAAAATCTAGTACACAGAAGTATTAAAATAAGTCGTAGCAAAAATATGAACATGCAAAGCGAAACACATAGTCACATATGAAAGATTAGGTCAAGGTGTAAGACGTTGGTAAAGGTGAGGGCTCAGAGCTGGACTGTGTGCTTCCCAACCTTGAATAAGAGCTACCAAGCTGACAACCTACGGAGGGTAATCCTTAATCCCGATCCAAGTGACTAACCGTGGACATTTATAATTTTTCATCAAAATTCTTTAATTTTTTTATGCAAAATTTATTGTTTAAATTTTAGTGCATAGCTCACTTTAACAAACAAAAGAAATTTTATTTTATTTTTATGAATATTTTGTAAATTTGTGTAGTCCACAGACTAATTAATTTTATCAGGTTAGGACTACTGGCAACCTAAGGGTGTTAGGGGCAACAATCCCACCAAGAGTTGGTAAATAGTATCATTAGTCCTTGTCCTCTCCCCTGATTGAAGGTTTTTGAGCTAGGAGATACTATTCTAAAAATATCACTTTGTATCCTTCGTTTAGCACACATTAGCATTATTGTCACTAGCCTAGCCACCTAAACCTCAGACTTACACCAGTTCGATGATCTATATGAGGCAAAAACAAGTATTCCCAGTCACTCACAAGGACTTGAATGCCTTAGATAAGACTTAAGTCCTTGAGCATTGAGTTATTAATATAGGATAAGTATTGTAGGGTATTTCTTTTGATTTGATAAATTATCGGTTCCCAATGCATAACATGGTGGATCCCTAAATACTTTTAGGATGGTTTTCTTCATCAGAGCATAATAAGTTAAATTGTCCTTCAAAAAATCCAAAAGGTTGCAAAAATGTTCGGGGCATAACCCTAGACAACTTTTAAAACCTTCTAAATCATTTTAAGTTCGTCTGAACTTATTGTGTTGATGAGTCATTCATCCTAGAATAAGTTAGGATTTAGTGATGACATTTTAACCTCTACTCCATGAACCTCTCAATGTCTTAAACATCCCATGAGCAGGAAAATTAAACATTCACTTGATGTTTCACTTTAAGAATTATGTGAGCAGACACCTTTAAGGGTATATATTATCACTAAGGGAATCCCTACTCCTCCTTATCAAAGTTGAGCTTGTAATGTTTTAAAAATGTTATGATTAATTATATTCCTCTTTTCTAAACCTTATTGCATGATTATGGATCAAGCCTAATTCACCACCAAGCTCTTAAACATTCACGGGTAGATTTGCAATCTTGAAAATATATAAAATGAAGTGTACTTGATCTTTATTGAAAGATCAATTCATCATTTAACCAGGGAATGAGGGATTCTAACTAGTGGATTAACATCTTCCTAACACAAGCCCTTCACCTTAGGATCTCTCAATTAGATTGACTTCCAAATCACAATAATTCAGGAAATTATAGTTTTACCCTTTTTGTGAAGAAGTGATGAGTTGGTTTCTACCTTTTATCCCCTTATGTTTCAATCATTTAAGAGAGTTCATTATGATCAGCATTGCTCATTTACCCTTTAGTTTCACCTAAATTTTAATTAGGGTGGGGAATCCTATAATTACTGTTTTGCCCCTAAGGCTTTCCACTTCATAATTACATAAGTTAAACTCAAATGACTTTAAAATTTATTGTTATCTCACTCATGGGTCAATTAAGACATCAAAGGAGAATTTGTGATTTTTCTGATTTTAATTTATTTTTCATTATTATTTAAAATTAAAAATAGAGATTTTTGAAGATAATTAAACTAGCTGTCTCTCACCTCTTTTTTTGTCTCCGATCTCTTTTTTTTACTTTCTTCATTCTGATCCTGTTCCGGAATTCGTTGTCTTTGCTTTGCGCTTTGTGAAATCATTGGGTTTAGACATTACTTCGGTGATCCTTACTCCTTTCCAAAAAGGCAGCATTGAAAAAGATCGAAGTCGTGGTATTTTTTTCACTCAAGACTGGGTCTCTATGCCAGGTGTTATACCCGTGGCTTCAGGGGGCAAGTCGGTTTCCTTGGTCATTAAAGAAGCTCTGATTTTCGTCTTCTGGAAGGAAGATTGGGGGACAAGTAAAATAAATCGTTTGTGCTTAGGAAAAGTGTTGGAGATTCAATTAGGTCAGAGGACCACTAGGAACAATTTTAGTAAATTTTTGAATTATATTTTAATTTTTTAAATGATTTCTAACGAGTAAATAAATAACAAAAATACATTTTTTATTCTAAAAAATCTTTTTGTTTTTTTCATAAGTCTCTCTAACTTCAAAGAGCTCAGAGAAAAAGATATTTCATTTTCTTGTATTTATCTTATTTTTAATATTTTTTAAATAGAAAATAGGTCAAAAATAAATTATTTATTTTAACCTCAATTTTATTTTTCTTAGGTTCCTCTGGTCACAAAGAACACCTCTGACCACTTTTTATAATTTTTTTAATTTTATTTTAATTAAATATTTATTTTAATCAAAAATTCATATTTTCTTAGAAAATTCATTTTTACAACAAAAAAAATTTTATGAACTTGAAATTTTTACAGGATCCTCTTGAAATGATTAGCCTCAATTTAGCCTAATTTGGTAATTATTTTAGTTATTTTGTATTTTTCTTAATTTTGGTAATTTATTAATTTTAAAATAGAAAAATATGTCTTAAATTTTTATTTTTATTTTTTCTAAATTTTTCTGATGACAATGAACCTACCAAACCAATTTTTATAATTTGCTGACATATAATTTATTTTCATAATTATTTTAAACAGAAAATGGTGATTTACATTGAAAATTAGGGTTTTCAATGTTAGAGTGCTCTCTGACTTTAGAAAAATTAAAGAATAACCCTAGTCATGTGAGGAATGAACCATCCAAATTTCATATTTATGTGAATAACTTATTTATGATCTAGAAAAGTTTTAGAGTATTTAATTAATTAAAAAAATATAAAGAAAATATTTTTAATTCCTAGTCCACATTATTCTTCTTTGTTCACTGAGCACAGTGGTATTTTTTTTATCATTTTTCTACACCAAGTAATGAATTTTGAAGAGTATATGTAATTATTTAAATCAAAAAATACCTTAATTTGCTACTTATCCACATCAACCTCGGCAGCTCTAAAAGTACATACGGTGTGCTTCAATTTGACGCCAACATCTGAGTCAGCTGCTGAATCGACTTGCTTTTCACGGATCATCTGCTCGTCTGACGCGACCTCAGTCGTCTGCTCGATACACGTGCGATCTAATGACTACTAATCATTGTCCCGAACGCACCCTAACCCGGGAACCATTCATTTTCAAACCCTAATTTCTCGATCAATTCTTAAGAAAATCACATGAGGTTTGTTCCTACACCTTCATCTAGGTGAGACAAACCTATCTATACAGCTAATCAAGCATGAAATTAAGATCTACTTCACAAAGGTTGAAATTGAGAGCAAAATTGAGGATTTTGGTCCATAACTTTGTCCAAGAAGTGTAGCCTCAATTGGATGGTTAAAGAAGCTTCCTTGAAGTCCCACGAGTGTGCTCAATGCATCACCTTCCTTTGGAATAGGGCCTAAGTAGGAGTTTGATTAGAGGGTGGTGCGGCCTTTGTTAAAGTCTAGTGCAGAGGCTTCTGGAATGGTCAATTTTGATGGGGAACTTCCTCTCTTGCTCTGGAGAAGCTTAAGAGCAAGTGAATTTTGGATTTAGCAAGGTTTGGTGGGATGGCCAAAAAGTCCCCTGGATTTGGACTTCAAAATTAGAAAAACACAGTGAGAATGGAGGCTAGAAAATGGTGGGGAGAATTTTGACAGAGTTTTGTTAAGTTTTGAACACCTTCCTCTCTTTTGCAATGGTGGGTGTTGATTTTATAGAGGGGGTCATAACTTCCATCATGGATCTAGTGGATTCTTGGTTATCGATCCCATAATAAATATAACAGAAATTTAGAATGAAAAATGTTGTGCAGAAATCCAATATCTAATTCAAAATGCACGTACTAAAAATATTAATGTCACTAATAGCATAAAGACGACTAAATATTCAAGTTCATTAAAATACTAACTAAGCTTCTAAGAAAGTTATCTAACTCTAAACTAAGTTTTTGTGTTGTAAGTTTCAAATATGGAGAAGACGTCATCCCCCTAACAATGATGTTGTGTTGAGTGAAAGATAAAGATTAGTAGGATATTGTGTTTTGCTAAATAGGAGCATTCTGATTTTTCACCCTCTGTCGAGTGTTGTAAAGAACAATGACTAATCCTAAGTTTATCTCCTAAATCAATAGCTAGGCTTAGAGGATACTGGCTGTCACTCCAGAGCTCCCACTTCCCTTCCCCTGAAAGCTAGCTCTTGCTTTAGTTTACAAACACTAGGACCAAATTGGGGATTTTATTCTATCACTCTAAAATCTCCAATTCTACGTACGATAATATTATTTTCCTATTTATTTGCACCCAAGTTCTAAGGGCTTTGACCTCCCTTAATCTTGGATGTAATCTTCACTTTAGTTGTAAAACTCAACATATTTTAACAAATCGATTGGCTAGATTGAAAGTAAATTAAGATGAAGTGAAAAGATCATCACAATTTCTTAAACATTTTCATGGCTTCACTAATTCAAATCACCATTTCATA
>NW_018237541.1:851132-875940 GCF_001263595.1 Phalaenopsis equestris | reverse complement strand
CTCACTTTCCCTCCACTCTTACAATTTCTTGAAGAATTCCTCACAGTTATACACTCTAGCAAGCTTTCTACGCATTAATGGATCCTTTCTAACCTGCAGGACTCCAAAAGTCTCTCTATTTTTGGTCAAAATGTTCTCTTTAAAGATGTGGATGAGTTTTCTCAAGAGTTGCTTACGCACCCCTCCAAAATCTGGCCTTATCCACTGTACATGTCACATAACTGTCGACCCCGCCGCCGGCGGCCTTCTGGAGAATTTGTCCTGTAGCCTCGGGAAAAGCTCGACGTCGGTGGCCTCGATGACGTCGTCGGCGCCTTAGTGCAATTCTCCATATTTTGGTCCTTTTTGCTCCAAATTCGCTCCTTTTTGCATCTTTTTGCTCCATTGACCCTAATTCATCATTCCCGCAACAAAACATCAAAAATACTTTTCTTTAAAGTGCAATATCATTAAAAATAGTATAAAAAAGGTATGAAAATCTCAACATATTTTCCTTTGGTCAGTAAGTCATGGTTGCTAGGGGACCGCTTAGGTGGATGGAAGAGGGCTCTGATGGCCAATAGCAATAACACACATCAGGGAGTCCCAATTTTAGGTTTAACCATTAAGAAGGCTCTTGGGCTTGGTGTTTTATGGCGGCTAAGTGGCCGGCCAGAACAAGTGTGGTCACCTCCACACTGAGGGAGGTCAAGGGGACTGTGAGGTTAGGTCAATTTGGTCTCAAGTGGGCTCATGGTCAAAGACTAAGGGAGAAATGAGATTTTGGTTAAGTTGGCTTGGGTTGGGTTTAACCCCTTGGTAAATTGTCTAGCTCAAGTCCAAGGTGGCTAGAAGTATTGGTTTGACCCCAAAGAAGGTTTAGGTGAATATTGGTGGCTAGTTTGGGCATGAAACCAAGGCTTAGATGTTTCATGAAAAGGTTAAGTCCAAGTGAAGGAGGAAGAGGGAAGAGTCACCTCCAGTTGCCAAATTTGGTAATTTTGGCCTCATGATGTCCATGGAAGGTTCCATGATACATGTCATTCCATGTATGAGGCCATGGCAGTGTTACATGAGAAGGAATTTAGGATTTTATGAATTTTAAATGAAAAAAATGTCAACATGCCCCATTTTGATGAAATTTTATGTACATGTATGGTATGCTTGGTATGATGCCATGATGAAATGATTTTGATTAGCATTGGATGATGAAGAAAGGATTTTTTTCATGTGGGCTCAACTTGGGCCTTATAAAATTAATGCAATGGGCTTTTAGGAATGCATATGGGTATGGGCTTTTAAAGCATGCATGAAGAATTTAATTTTAGAAATTAATCATGGGCTAATAAAATTGGATCTGGATTTAATTTCAATTGGTCTTAGACATGATGAAATTTATGTGGATTTGAAATTTGAAAATTTTGAAATGAATTTGGAGGAAATTGAAGGTGATTTGGGGACTTTAGGCTTTTAAGGGCAATTTAAGAATTTTAGCCAATTTTGGCAAATTTGGGTGCAATTGGGATCATTGGGTTGTTAGGATTGATTTGGGTGAGGTTTGGAGTGAAATTGAAGATTTTGGGAATTATTAGGATATGAAGGGCATTATGGTTATTTTGGCCAATTTGGGCGTACTTTGAGAATTTTGAGGAAAATGAGGTATTTTGGTCAATTTGAATAATTTGGAGGGGTTTGATATGATTTTTGGGTGGGATTTGGCAGTTTGGGTAATTTTGAAAATTTTTAGGTTTCAGGGGTATTTTGGTAATTTTGAAAAAGATTGGGGGTAGAAGGTTAAAATTGGGTGCTTTGGTGAAATTGGAAGTCATAGAAGATGCTAATCACACCGTTACCATTTTAGTGTAATAAGATCACTGAGAGCCCATTTTGGATCCTCCATATGTTGGTTTTAACCATCTTAGCCTAGGGCTGAGAGCTTGGGGACCACCCACATGAGTTTACAAAAGAGTTGGAGAATCAGTTAAGTGTCAGTGATTTTAGGGTCTTTGGATTGTGTGTGTGATGAGTTGAAGTGTGTGTATGTATAAGCCTGACCAAGACCACGCCACCTAGGGCTAACCCTAAGACCTGACAATTCTATGGGGACCCCTCTTGAGCTCCCCCCTACTGGTTCCATCCCAATATGTGGTAGAAGGCAAAACCATGCATGTAGAACTCCAAGAAGAGTAAAGAGGTGTTTAGAATTTCTAAGGGATAGGGTTCCACTGCTACTCCTCTAGGATAGTCAACAAGAAGGTCCTATGGATAGATCCTAGGCTTCTACGAGAAGAAGACTAGACCTCAACAAAATTGAGGTTAACAAATGGACCCCCAATAGGTGTGTTGTACCGGAAAAACACACCGCACATATTGGCATTACCCAAAAGAATCAACAAAACCAACACAACCGCCTAAGCCAACACACTTAGAGCAGAGCACAGCATTAAGTGAGAATTATCTTCGGTAGGGAAATAGCACATGTGTTTTCAAATTGTAGCTGTGAATTCAAGCCACCAAGTTTGAAAGAAACTTCATTCGCTTATCTTTTATGAAGGGGTGTTTTATAAATTTATAATGGCAACCATCAGGGTTCCTTACTAAAGGCCTGATAGTCCTGGCGAGTTTTATTCTCTTTGACTTGATTTTTTTTTATTTATCTTTTGATCTTGACTTCAATTTTGATTTTGATTTTGATTTTGAATTAGATTTTGAGTTAGATTTTTCCTATTTTGTGGAATTTTAAATTCAAAAAAGGGAGAGGATCGGGTTGAGATGGAATGCACAAGGAGACCAGTGAGAAAAAGGAGTGTTACGTTAACAAGGAAAGCATGGAGACTCACATCCAACCCAAGAGGTAACAAAAGTGTGGAGAATGCCACATTAAGAAGGAAACTACAGGGACTCACATGCAACCTAATAGGTGACGAGTGGTGCTGAGATGAGAATTGGGTGTCATACTCCACTTAAATGGGTCTCACACCTATCTTGAATGCTGAGAATAGAATTGGATGCCTTGCTCCATTTAAGGGGGTCTCACATCAATTTTGAAGTGCTAAAATGAGGACTAGGATGCCTTGCTCTATTTAAGGGGGTCTTACACCTGCCTCAAAATGCTGAGAGAGAATCAGATGCATTGCTTCGTTTAAGGGGGTATCATACTAATCTCAAAGTGCTGAGATGAGGACTAGGATGACTTATTCCATTTAAGGGGGTTTTACACCTGCCTCGAAATGCTGAGATGAGGATAGTATGTCTTGCTCCATTTAAGGGGGTCTTACATGATTAATATTAAATCATAAGAGATGCAATTTTATTTATTTCTTAGTATCAAATCACAAATCACACTATAAAATACATTTTTATGCATGCTTAATGTAAATCACAAGAAAAATATAAAACACAATTTTCACGTATGCTTAGTATTAAATTATAAGCAAAATCTAAAACATTCTTTATGCAATATTTTGAAATCATGCATGCTCATGAGAAATTTACACATGCTCAAGATGAACCTATTTAATGACAAACCAACCTATCCAAGCGACCACTCATGGGTTTGGGTTTTAATGATGGTGAGGTGTACCAACACATTATTATGAAAGATAATATTGAGCCTACCTCCATTTGGGTGATTCAAGCATAAAACGTTTTCTTAAAGAAAGTGTTCATGATATAGTGAATGGAAAATCAAAAGGGTGTTTCCATTCGCTAGGCTCAAAGACTCCATCATACCATCAAAGTGATGGAGTTGTCACAAAAAATGTAAGATTACCACAATATTGAATATATAGGTCATGGGAGAGGGGTTTTAAGAGAAATCTCATAAGAATCTTTGAGAAAAATAAGAAAAAGCATCCTATCTTATGGCATTATCTCTAACATCAACTTAACATATAACAATAACATCATCATAGAAGAGGCTTTTTTAAGAATAATAAGAATAAAGGTGTAATAGGATCTCACCACCGCGGCAATTATTGAAGTGTTTTCTTTGCTTGTTCAAGCTCTCCTTGTGCAAAGAAGATGACGACCATCTCCTCCTCCAAGGAAATTTAAGGAAATTTGATATTTTTTTCTCTATTTATATAAATTTTAAGAAGAGAAGAATTGGAAGTAGGAGATGAGCAAGAAGAAGAACAAAATCAAGGAGAAAGAAAAAATGAGAAGAAGAAGGTGGATGAAGATGACTCTTATTTTCTTTCTTAGAGATACTCTAGGGTGTCTCCACTTTCTCTCCATGTCTCTCTAGAATGATCCCCATCTCTTCAGCCCCCAAAAGTTTTTAAATGAGCTGTGACAACAAAAAAAAGAATTAACCCAAAAATTCTTTCCAAAAATTATCCCTTTGACCATGACAATCCTCTAAATGCCCATATTGAAATGGGTTTTAATTCACATGACATACATGCAATTGACCATTTTTTTAGGTGGGGACTAAGGAGCTTTCTATGGTATCATCCCTTCATCTTTTCATAATCAATTTTGGCATAATAAGAATTACTTTAGTAAAAAAATTTCACCAAAACCAACACTAGCAATTTTTTGCGCCAGACAGCTTAGGGGGCTCCCATTCAAATCCTAATTTGCAAAAAAGAGCTCACAGAAGGGTTTTTTGTATCACTTGGACCATTGGAGGCTATTTAAAAATGAGATATCTTCCAAAATATTATCAATGCAAATCTAGAATGTGCAAAATAAAAATTTTATCTTAATGGGTGCACCGGTTTCTAGCATAGGTGCGCTAATTCAAGTCTTCATTTTGCGCCCTAAACACGTCTCAAAGAGTTTTTATGGAGGTTTTGAGTTATGAAAAGCTATTTATGAATATAACATAGTACCATAATATTTAAATGGACATCAAACTTATGTGATATTAAAAATTTATGGCAAGAAAGAGTAGCCACTTTTGGGCATGGCTACACTAATTCAACCATGTTTTCATGCACAAAATGCATACCAAAGGGTTTTTATGGATGTCTTGGACTATGTTAAGCTATATATTAATAAAATATAGTCCCCAAACATTAAAATGGTCACCCCACATGCGTGCCATAAAAAATTGATGCCAAACAATTCACTAGTCTATGACATAGGTACTCTAGTTCAGACCCTACTTTCATGCTCAAAATACAAGCCTAAGAGTCCTTTACTTGAATTATGGAAAGCTATGTGTGAATGTAATATGATCCCAGAACATGTAAATAGAAATCAAGCATGTACAACATCGAAATTTGATGCCAAGATTCATCCACGGTTGGTAAATGGTGGTGAACTTCAGGTTCATCCCCTAAATTTGATAGAGATCTCTAACCCTTTAGATGGTTGTAATTGTCCAAGGAGATTGAGCCCCAAAATGATAAATGGCTAAAATCAAATGATGGGCTACAACTTGTGAGAAAGCATAAACTACATGGGAGAAAATATTTGACCATGCTCACATCTTTTAGAGAAATCATTCACATATTTTTTGAGAGTTTGCCAACAATAAGATTTTCTGATTTTATAATTTTCTAATATCTTCCTTTTAGATTGGCTTCAATATTCATATGAATGTAATACTTTTAGTGTATCAATTATTTCATCTTCTTCCACACACTTCAATTATAATGAGGTTGTTGAATTATAAAATTATTCATCATTTAGGATGAGATATTGTGCCAACTTGGTCTTAAATCATTTAGCATCCTTCACTTCAACGAAGAGCTCCCTAATATTGAAAAAATGGATGTAACAATTTATCAAGATCTTGGCTCTCTCAATTATATCTTCATCACCTTAACCTCTTCAATCATTGGATGAGTGAGAATTTACAGTGACATTTAAACTTCATATTAACACTTGGATAAGAGGTCGGCTACTTGATTCTCATCTCAACAAATATTTTTATTATATAAGTTATCAATTTTTGCTTATCTCTTTATTCACCTTGGAAAGAAACTTTATCATAATCTACTCTTTTGCTTTAAATTACACATTCACTTGATTCATCGCTAGTTATGAGTTGAATCTTACTAAGGGATTTTCCTCCAAGATCACATATCTAAAGCATAATCAAGAAATCAGAGTCATGTACTTGTCTTTGTTGTTAGTTACATCAAACATGACCTATATTGGGTGAAACAGGAATTACCAAATCAGGTTTGCCAATATGACCAGTAATCCAACACCATTACGACTTACTACTCCATCTACGAATAGGATATAAGTTGGATATTAATCTGTTTCTCCAACATCTTGGCCACCAATCTTGATGAAATGTATTAAATATCAGATATAAACTACGCTTTGATCATCATCTTTAAAATGTAGGATAATTCAAAATCATTGAGATCAACTGCCTATTTGAGGAGTCACATGGAGTGCTCTGGCTTGGCAAGGGTTGACTTGAGTAGATGGTTTATAACCACTAACAATGGGTGCATTTATAAACATGGGTAGAGCTTATACACTGTAACAATCAAAGTAAAACTTATTTTTCATAATTGAATATCTGAGTTTTGCAACTTATAGGATCTTATTGATGTAGTAGATTGAAAATTGCCTCCCTCAGGCCTTTCAAACTATGATTGAGTTGATGGTCTCAAAGAAAACTCCAAGATACACTAATACTTCTTCATCTAGAATTATGTTTTGAAGTAATGGTGATGATATCAGAAAACTCTTCAACTGTTGAAAAGCTTGTGCAAACTCAGTCATCCATAAAAATCTTTTGACGTTTCTTAGAACATTAAATAAATTTATGAGTTTATCTCTAGAATTGAAATGAAGAAACTTAGATTCACTATTCAGCTTTTTAGTTTTTTAAGTTCTTTAAAGTTGTAAGGGGTTGGAATGTCTACAAGTACTTAAGCTTTCTCAAGATTGGCTTTGATTATCTCAGGTGATAAAAGATGCTTTAATAATTTTCTTATTTTAAGTCTTAATGTGCACTTAAGAGGGTTCAAACTTCATGTTATATCTTTTTAATGTATCAAAATTTTCTTTTAACTCTTTTATTTGTTGATCAAGCATTTTACTTTAAACTAATACATCATTGATATGAGCCAATTTTTTTTCTTTTCTTATAGATAAATATTAAATATTCATCATTTATTGATATGTGGTTCCCATATTTTTAAACATGAAGGGCGTAGCACTATAGCAAAATAAATGCTCCATAGTGACAATCACATACCTCTTGACATACGTAGAATGCTTTTTTGTTTGGTGATACCGAGAGAATGCATCCAAGAGTCTCATGTATGCACGGTCGACAGCTAAATTCATAAGTGCATTGATCAATAATAGATTATGTTGACCTACTCTTTTCCTCAATCTTTATCAAATTGAACTTCACTTGAGCTGAGTCTTGAGCTAAACCCTAATTTAATAAAACTAAAATCTATTGAAATAAAAAGTAAATCAATGAAAAAAAATAAAAAATAAATCTAACCAATTCCATCAAATGCTAAAAATAAATCTAACCAATTTCATGAATGAATAGTGCTTCAGACACCTTAAGAATATAATTTTCTGCATAAACAAACCTGATGATCAGAAATATATTATGTAAATTGCATGATGCTCATATTCACTTAAAATTTAAGTAAGATAATCATGGGTTGCATATAGAAATTATTTTTGTTCATTTCTCTTTTTTACTTTTAAAGGAGTCGGTTGCTTGTCCATCATTGTATTCTTCCTTTTCCAGATTAAGTCTCTATTTCAAATCATTTGAATGATTAGGGGAAAATAGGAACTAGAAAAATATGTCATATGACAAAGGTAGACAAACAAGAGAAAGGATGTGGAGAACTTCCATATGAAAAACCTCGGTATAATAGGTCAAGCATATACGTCTGAAAAAAGATCATATTGAAATAAATTATGTCAAATATCTGCAAAAGGATTCATAAGAAAACCACCCAAAACTAGAGATTTAGGCATGTTTGCCTATTCAGTGTCCAGAGCGCTCTCAAGGGGACGTATCCAACTTAGTTAATTACATCTTGGGGGTTGCTCAAGAATACTCTTGAATCAATGAGATTTGCTTAAATTTAAAGTAACAACTAGCATTGGGCTATCAAATGATATTTTGTAGAGGAACTCACTGTTGTTTTCAAAGCTCCCACTAATTCATGGGGTGGAGAGTGAGTCTCTCATGGTTCCACATGGGAAACGGACTCATTACCATACAGAGCTCGTGAAATAATCAAATTTTATCGGTAATATGGGTAACATGCATTCTAAACATGGGTTTCTATTATGTCAAAGCACATCCAATCTATAAGGGCAGAGGACAATTCATCGTATCCCAAACAGGTGACAGATCATCGGTAATCAGGTCGTCTAGATGATATCAACGACAATAAGAGAAGTGATAGGGCTCAAAGTGGGTAGTCAAAGAAAGGGAGGAATAATTCTTAACAGTAGAGGTAGTCAGTTTGGGGCATCACGGACCCATCATCTCAAGCTACTAGGACCCTAAGTCTACCTAGTCATGAAGGTAGTCGACCCAACATAGAGATCCCCAGTTAGCAATCTGTGAATTGCATTGTCCGTATGAACCTCGGTAGCTCTAAGGTCAAAATAATGAAACTCTATCCTATGATTATCAGGTGGATCTTCAAAAGGTGGGACTTATATCAACCAAAGTAGTAAAGATGTCATTAGAAAGGAAGACAAGAAGAGGTTTAGCTATAAAGCTAGAAACACTTCCAACAATACTCCCCATCTGGGTTGAGGAAGCCACTAACACCCTAAGCCCACTTAAAACCCACATAAGTAGAAATCTAATTTAGGCCAATTGGGTTAGAGAAGAATGAGGACTTCTCCTTAGAACATGCAAAATGATGCATTTATTTATTCATGTCCTAATGTGGAGTCCTTATTGGTATGACTTGAGATATGAACTAGAATGCAACTCATTTTAAAACTAGCCTAAAGGTCACGCAGGAAAGTAAAAGCAGGTTTTAGAAGTCTTGAATCTCTTAATCCTAAATTTTAATTAATCTTAAAATTTTTATAGAATTTTGTAGAAAATATTTTATAAATTTTATGACATAGAGAGTCTAAGTGAAAGTGTTGGATTCCTAGACAAAAGAACGATCCAAAATAGGTGAAACCAATTTAAACATACAAGCATGCAAAAAGTTAGAACAAAAGGCAAAATTAGATAATAAAGGGTCGATGTTGTTTGGTCAACAACATATCCCAGAAAATAAAAAGGTGGACAGACACTGTACAAGTACATGTCCAATCATAATTCTATACATCAATGAGATTTAGAATTAAAGTACAGGAGATGAGCAAGCAACTCCCGGTCCTCGTCATGTGATTTCGCCTTGTGTGGTGCCTCAGAGCTCTTTCCCGTACCTTATTTCTAATATAGGACTCTCCCAGGGACTCTAAAAGTACATAGGAAAAATAAAAAAATTACTCTACCTACATGTAGACAATGTTAGGGGAAAGCCAACAAACATATAACACATATGAACCATGTCTGGAAAGAGGAGCTAACCAGCGCCTGTAGAAAAGAGAGTAAGTCATAAGCATTACATTGCTCCTCCCTGTTACATGTGAGGTGTGTATTTAGACAAGACTCCTTGCAAGAAGACTGACATAATATACTATCATGCATATCAAAACAATAAACATGCAAGCACACCAAAGGAACAAAAGGTGTTGTCTGTCTACAACCAAACCAGCAAAGATTTATAGCTAGGAAATTGAAAAGGACTACCTCGTATCCTAGTCCTTAGCCTAGCACACCATCTAACATAGTGTCATAACCAGCATCTAAGTGAGTGCAGGGTTATGTCTGTAGGTTGACTTGAATAGAGTATGGGCCTCTCTTGAATATCAAATGAAGAGGACAACCAACCAACAGAACAAGAGGACCAACAGAGCTACGGCATTTTACTCTAAATTAGAGGCTCGGTTCAGCACATGGAACACTATCGATATTTGGTAAGATTCTCTAAAGACTACACAATTTAATGATGTAATTTTTATGGTACTCACTTTTTTTTCATGTACACTGGCTCAAAAATTTGGTCGAGCGCTCACCACTGCATAATTCAATGTCTGGATGCATCGACACACGGGGATGTACGAATAGGTTTTTGACCTCTTTCCACGTGTCAATGTATTTTTAAAAAATGATTTTCAATATTTTTTACGCTATAAATGAAGATGATCATTAATCCTTAGTTCTAATTATATAGAAGAAGTACGAGCTCATCTAAGACGTATAGAGGCAAAGGGAGAACAACATCTCGAAAACTACCAATAAAAGTTGTATCCAGTTAACCACTGTGAAGTCTGATTTTGAGATTTTGAAGGGGATCAGAGGGAAGAAGAATGGAAGGGTGTATGTCTTGGGCGTGAAGGGAATTGAATTTCAGGTCATTACTCTCGTGCTCCTTAGGGTGTTTCAAGGTCATTATTACTAGAGCATGAGGAGCTTAACTTGAAAATGACTGTTACGACTAACGAGCTCCATCAATTACATAACAACCAACAAAATATCGAGGACACTTTAGCATGACTAACGAAGCAAATTGTAAATGATTGTTGCAAGCGGCCTCTAAATTATGTGGTTGAAGATGTGGATGAGAGAGAGGAGAGGGAGGATGATGATGAGCTTGATCATGATGCCCTGTAGAGGTTTATGTGTTTTTTTTAGTATGTGGATGTATTATTATTTGTATCTATGTTTTGTGTTTAGATGTGAAATTTTATGAATTTAGATTCATATTTGTTAAATTAAATTTGCTTTCGTTGTCGGTACTCGTTTGAGCAATAGATTCTGCGTTATGATGATGACAAGTAAATATTTATGGTATTTGTTTTCTTTATGTGCAGGTTGTAAGAATCTTCCTTTTTGTTATTATTTTTTTTAAATTTTGCTACAGGTTTGAGTCGGCTATTTTAGATGCTAATACATTCGATAATTTTCAACATTCTTTGATGTATTCTAACGCTAAACAACATCTCTGACAGATATGACAGATACGATCAATACAAATGAAGACGCAAATTTGCGTCCGCCAAAAAGGCATGCAAATTCTGTAGTAACATTTGCATCGACCTAAGGCACGTTTGAAAAGGTTAACGTCGATAATGACTTACACCAAAGTCGACGAAAGATGTTTGCATTTGACATTTTTTATGCTACTTGCATTTCCTTCTCCATTTTTTGCATGGATCATATGTCTAACTCAAATCCATTGCTAAAACAACCTTCGTCGGATTATCGTCATTTTAGCTTTGTTATTTGTATAAATCATGAGCTTAAGTTTTATGGTCACATTATTATTTATTTATTATTATTATTATTATATATCATTTTTTATTTTTTATTTTTTTATTTTTTTTCGTGCTTAGCATCTACTAAGTCCTGAACTCTAAAGCCTCTTTCTAACTTACCATTAATGTGATAAAGCATGCTCATGTTCTCATACCGACCCATATAGTTATCCTAAGCCTCTCTTTTCATCAGGCCTCCACACTTGTCTGATTAATGACACAAATACCAACACCATTCCTTTTAACTTGCTTTATTCGTTTAACACCCACATCTCCATCCTTGCACCCACCTGCAAAAACATACACACACTAGCTTTTCAGCTAATCCTGAAGCTCTGGTTTAAAACTTTAATGGAGTCTCATGGAAAGGCATCTTCTCCGCTCTTCCAGCTTCTCCAAGTGCAGCAGGAGCCATTTCTTCTTAAAGTCTACCTCTTGGAGAATGGATATTCCTGCAACCTCCTTAAATCGCAGGATACATTTAAATGCTGGCCTGCAGAAACTTGCAGAAAGTTTTTTGGATTCTGCTCCCATGGCATCAAGAGTAGGAGAGGAGTAAGCTTCTTTAGTTGTGTTCTTCGCAAGCTTTTGCACTTGAAGCGCATAATGAAAAGTCTGCATTTGGAAAACAGAGTTCCTGCTAAAAGGAATTGGTTCGTACTGAGCAGAAGCCGATTTAGGAGATTGCTCCATTCTTGTGAGGAAATCATGGATGCTAAAGTGGTCTGGAAAAGCAGGGAAGATAACAAACAACTTAGTCCGGTTTCCGTCTTTGAATTTCATTCAGCTGAGTTCCTCTCCCCACACAATCACTGTAAGTTCATTTCATCTTCAACCATGCATTAATTGATTAAGGGCATGTTTGGAGCAGCTGTAGCTTATCTAGCTTATTCAGATCATGAGTTTACTGATCAACAGCTGATCTGGATAAGCTGACTGACTGTTTGGTTTGTGCGTTTGGAAAACAATTGATTTGCAATTGTTTCTAAATAAATGATCATTCTGCCCATTTGCAGTATTTCTGTTACTGCTGGATAAATGATGTTATCAAATAAAGTTTTTCAAGTGAATGCTTACTTAACTTTATCATAAAAATGATGTTATCTATCAAATTTAACTTAATTGGTTCAGTGTTATTTGCTTGGAGGGTGTAATAATTTATTATTTTAGAATAATATGAAAATTACTTATATTCCAACTAAAAATGTGTATTTCTATTTTAAAAGTTAAAATAGTATTATTTTTTAATGTGATATAAGAAATTGGGGTGGTATAAATATATTTAGTAACTTTTAGGTGTTATGTAAATACTTAAGAATTTGGTGATATGTAAGTAAATGCCCCTATACTATATATATATGAACATCATTATGAAATGTATTATTTAAAGATACCTCGAAAAAATAAAAAAACTTGACTTTGCCAACAACAGAATAACAATTCTAATGCTAGTGAAAAATTCCTAAAGTTGCTTTAAATCTTGCATCTTCTTCTTTAATTGCATGTTCAAAGCTACGGAAGAAGAGAACCGATCAACCTCAACAATGAACTCGGACATGTCTGAAGAAGCACATTATTTTACTTGTTTCAGCAACCTAAATCAGACTGAAAATGGAGCCAGAAAGGACAAGCAGCCTCTCCTGAAATGCAGGAAGGAGCTTAAAGAGAGAATTTTTGCCTCACATTATGGTTTGAGCCAAAGCAAGTCTGAAAAATCAAGAGAAATGCAGATCTTTTCAGTGGAGAAGCATAGGAAGGAAGTTGCCAGAATAGCAAAATTGATAGATATGGACCTGTCTGGGACCAGGAGGGAATGGAGCCATTTCAAGGATGAGGCGAAAAAGACTGGTTTGGAGATAGAAAGACTCATCTTTGAAGAGATTAGAGAGGAAACAGTTGTCGAAATGTTTGGCTCTCATTTCTACACAAGATAGATTCTTTCTAATTCGTATGCATCAGTTAGCTGTTAGTCTTGATGCTCTGCATAAATGAGGTTTAGAATCGAACTCATTATGTGAAAGCTAAGCTATGGAATTGGAGAAAATTTTGCATACGTAAGATGTTTGCAGAGCTGCGTGCGTCGGAGGTTATTCAAAGGGTATTGGGAAGTTATAGGTAGGTTACAGATGTACGCAGCTCTGCAAACATCATGCGTACACAAATTTTTCTCATGGAATTGTGGCTGTAAGTTCCTAGAAGAACAGTTTTTTCTTTCTTATAAGATGAAAATAAGTACTTGGGGGATTTTTTAAGGATTTTAATTTTTTTACTTTTTGGCAGTATGGTTTTTATATTTATTTATCAATTTTTTTTAAAATTTTTTTAGTTATTATTGAATGTAATTACTTTGATTTTTTGTTTAAAATTGTGGGCCCTTGTTCAGTTTGTGACATAAATGAAATGTATGGGTTCCTATCATCCCTTTGACTGTGGAAAGGTGAGATTGTTGGGATTTCCTTTTTAACAAAATTACTTTCGTTTGTTGAAGTCAATCAAAATTAATAATTGATGGTTGGGTTGGGATAATGCATCTTGTGAAAAATATTATTTGGGTGAGGAAACATGATCTTCTATATGTGTATATCATCTAAGAGTAGAGAATAATTAAAAAGATTTTTAATTGTGGTTGGTATCAATAAAATAACCCTTATTGTAAATACACACACACAAATATATATATATAAATGATGGAAGGCTCTGCTAGAGTATCGCCTCATGGCGAACTCGGACGTCTGCTCGGCTGATTCTCCGTGGCCAATTGGTTGGCGGGGTTCATTGTAAGTCTCCTCAGGTCAAGGGTTCGACTCACCATGGCGTGGGGCGAAGGCTATATATATATATATATACTCAATTTAATTAAATAAGAAAAGCAAATTTTCCTTCTTAACTCGGTCGGTGTCGCGTCATCCTCGGCGTCGTTGAATGTCCATGTGGCCCGAACTGATTTGTTGTGCTTTACACAATGTTGCCACATTGTCCTGCAGTCTGATATTCCTACCCTTTGTTCGATGGTTTGACTCGTTCCATGTCATATGTTTCTAATTCATGAAAATGGATGACATCAGTTCATCTTCCCCATGGGACAGAGAACCAAGAACCGTTCGTGATCAAGCTCTATGATCTTACTCGAATCACTTGTGGTTTGTTTCTATAGCTTCATCTAAGCTAGACGAACAAATCTATACGGTTTAAGGAGCGTGATGCTTTCATTTGTTTCATAAAAGACCTAACATGAGACAAAATTTTGGTATTTTGATCCATGCCTTGTCCTAAGAGGTGTAGCCTCGATCAGGCTTGACAGAAATGATTGCATTGATACCACGAAGCTTCTCCTTGTCTCAATTTGAACTGAATTGGCCCTAGCATAAGCTAGACCAAATGGTAGCTCAGTTTGATGTTGGGATGGGATGGAGACTTCGAAAAACACTAATTTTTATTAGGGAAGATTCATGGAGGTTCTAGGAAACTCTTGGAAGGTTTAATAGCAAGTTTCAAAAGGGTTCATGTTGAGGCCAAAATTTGTCCTGGCTTAAGGCTGGAAAATTAGGTTTTCTAGTGGATTTGGTGGCTTAAGGAGACGAGGAATCAAATGCTTTAGTCAAGGGGAACACTTTTGATATTAGGGGTGGTCTAGAGAGTTCAGTGTGTGTTAAGGGTTTTTAGGTTTGCTTCTTAAGTAGCCATAGAAAGCCTTATAGAAGCTTGGCATGGTTTGGGACAAGCTTGGGCAACTCCTCAGAGAACTTTCAGAGGCATGGGAGTGGTTTTGGTTGAATCAGAGGTGCTATTTCACTTTTTTTTTAAGCTTTGACCATGGAGGCACTAATTGTGCAGGAGAGAGGGTATCCATGCCAAGTGGGCATTTGAGAGAGTTTAGGTGTGGTTTTGAAACTCCGCAAAGGAACATGAAAGGATTTGGGTGAAGTGGACTTGAGTGCCAACTACAAAGGGGATGGCTAGGTGTGATTCCCCTTTGTCCATGTTTTATTTTTTTGCTAGGTGTGATTCCCCTTTGTCCATGTTTTATTTTCTTTTCTTTTTTTGCGAATATTTTAATCTATGTTATGTGTCACTCATTTTTCTATTGGTTTGACTTGGGTCATGGATGACCCATGAAGGATAAGTCATGGGCTTAGGCCATGGACTTGGATTTTGGATTTAGGGTTTGGGCTAAGGCCCTTACATGATAAGTTGGATCTTTAGTATTTGGGCTAACCTATTATAATTATGCTAACCCAATAGCTTAGATCCTAATGCACCCTCATAATTGACCTAATTAAATAATTAGTTGAATTGTAAGCGTTGACCCCAAATGTCAATTTTGGCCCTATATGTGATTTAGTGTGCTAACCTTCTTGGGTGTGTTTGAATTGGTTTATATTTAGCCCAGAATTTAGCCTAAACAGAAATTTAATAATCCACTTAATTAATTAATTAATTATTTGATTTAAAGAGATTGACCTCATGGTGTCAATTAATTGGGTTCATCATATGGTGTGGTATCATGAACATATTTGTGAAGCCAAATTGGATGGGGAGGTGGTCAATTGGTCAAGATTTGACCAAAAATCAGAGTTGACCCAATTGGATTTGACCATTTCATGGTGTCACCAAACTTTGAGGTAAAAAGAGTGTGTTAGGGTTTAGGTCTAATTTTTAGGGTTTAGTGGGGTTAGGGAGGCCTTCAGTGATGTGAGGGGTCAATTGGCGTAGGCCCCTCTCCCATGGTGGATTTGGTGGTCAAAGTGAATCGTAGGGTCCATAGGCAAGTCCCTAGAGTTTTGGATTGATTTGGGTGACATGGGGCTTGTCTTGGCCCCAGTGGTTAGTTTGAGTTCACCTAAGGCATGTCTAGCCTCTGGAGTCAATTTAGGTTCTTCACTTGGTCAAAATCATAAACCCACTCAACCAAGGGTTGGAAGCTTGGTGTTGCACTTGTTAGGTCCAAAAAAGTACAGCCCTAGTCTAAGGTTATGTACAAATGGGTGGGATAAGTCCTCGCAAAAGTGAGGTCAACATGTAGTGAGGTATAAAACATTTAAATTTGAAATTTCAAAATATGTTTGCATTAGCTTATGGCATTATGCATATCATGCATACATAGGCAGCTTGATTTTTAATCAAGTCGTAAGGCCTACAAATCTTAATAAATGACAACCTACCCTATCTTGCGTCATCGAGACCAACCATTCATGGTTTTGAATGTGATTAGGTAGTTTAGATGACATCCCTTTCACATGTATGGTTGTAAGTCCATTGCATATCATGTTTTTTTTACATTTAGGTTAGGAATCCCAAGTTTCACTTCTCTCGGTGAACTTCACCCTAGGACTCTGAGGTTGTTCATCCAGTTACATCATAAATCCTCACATTTAGGCTTCTGCATGAATATATGCCTACAGTCCTAACATTCTAATAAATTTCAGAATAAAACATTAAAATATTTATTTGAGAACGACAAGATTGAACTTCTTGAGGATAAAGCCACAACCTTAATCAAGAGTTTTCTTAAGTAGATTTGACCGCTTAAGATGTCATTAACTATAGGGGCTTGCCTCTATAGGAAGGAGAAGTCCCAAGAACAAATATAAACCTTATTTAGTTTCCAAATTAGATAAGCAAAGTAACTTATCATATTTAAATTGTGGACCATTAATGTTATCCAACACTCTCTTTGTTCAAATAATCAAACTCATCGTAAAGTTCTATGTCTGTCATTCAAGGCAGTTTACTACTTTCAACGATGTTTTTGATTATTCAAACAACCCAAATCTTCGAATCAACACAACATCCAAAAGCTCTGTGTTGGTTGGAGAGCAGCAAAAAAATAATAAAAATAAACCTCGACAGGGCAAACAGGCCAAACACTCTACTTCTAGTCAGAGGTTATCATTGGTTAGTGAAAAATTTGCCAAATGTGTGGCAACAGTCATCAAAGACTTGCAGAGCAGCTTTGCTACTGATCTACATGAGATGGAGTCCATGTTGAAGGTGATGAGGCATGCTGGGGATTATATGCTTGAGATTCTCAAGTTCACCATTGAAAATTTACAACATTAGGCATCTCACCATGGAAAAAGACCTTTGATCAAGGTAGAGGAAGTGGAGGAGGAGAACCACCAAGTTTATGAGGTTTTTTTCTCTGTGTGTGGAGTTTTGATTATACTTCTTTCATCGATTTTACATACACCCTTATGTTGGATAATTTATTAAGATATTTTTTTATATTTCCTATGACTTTATTCATTTTTATTATCTTTTTCATTTTTTTACACCATTGTGATATTATGTTTATATATTAGTTATTTATTTTATTATTTGATTACCGGTGCGTAAAATTTGTTTGGTTATGGCTTGGCTATAAGTTACCAATAGATTTGTGAGCTGATAAATACTTACTTATTAAAATTTAGCAACATATTCGGTAACAGTTGATGAGCTGTAAACATTATATGTTGAAAAATCAGCTGATCAATAACTATCGGCTAAAAAATTTGCAGTAAATCAAAACAATAAACTTAAAAGGTGAATACTTTACATCGACGGGATTTTTTTCCTGCAAAAGATATTCAGCTCAATTTAAGCCATAAATTTCAATAGCCGGTTGAAATTAAGCTATTACCTATTAATTTCTCAACTAGTAATCGATGGTATTCTGACAATGCCACTTTCACTAGATACTTATATTTCAAAATTAATTATACTTATGAGCATTCAATTCATTTTCGCATCGTGGACATGTCTAATATATCTAAGTGTCCATATAATTCCATCAAATATCTTAATTTTAATGTTTCCACTTACAAGGAGCATTATTCTCATTAGAATTATACCCTTATACACTATTTTATGTGTTAAAAAAGAGTGCTTATTGGGATGCATATAAAATTTCCAAGACAAATCAAGAGCCAAATTATCATAAGTTTTCTTATCAGAGATATTTAGAAGTTCACTATCACTAATATCCTCTTATACAATGCTAGCATCACAAGATTAATGTGATTGTTTACCCTTTTGATTAGGAGTCACTTTCTCAAGTATATTTTATAACTTGTAGCATTCATACTTGATATATTATATCTTCAGTCCTCTCACAAACAATAAAGCCTTCTACCAAAGGAGCAAGTTTTTCCATAAGCTGTTTCATCTTCTATTTAAATAATAGAGCATCATATATTTAGTAAAAAATAAGGTTGCATTTGGGGTAGTGGTGGTGGTGCCACGCCGTACTTTCAGGCATTTAGTAAAATTTTATTTTGCCTACTTTTTCAAAAAGCTTTGGTGGAAAAGCTTTGTTTTGCAACCTAACCTAGCTAAGCAGACTGCTAGAAAGCTGCAGTCTAATTTAAAAAAAAAAAATTTGATGGCCACCACAGCTTCTGAACTACATTTTATTTTGAAGTAGCTTCACAATTACTTCTTTAAACAATTGCAGCTGCCCCAAATAAATGTTAAGTGTTTCTCAATCATAAAAGATACAACAACAACAACAACAATAAAAACAACAAGCCTTTATCTCACTAAGTGGGATTAGTTACATGAATCCTTTTTCTCCATTTCATCCTATTGAGTGTAATATTCTCGTTTAATTCTAATAGATCAAGATCATATTTTATATAATATTCTCATATTTTTTTTAGGACTACCTCTGCCTTTCTTAACATAAGTCAAATCTAAAACATCTACACTCCTAAATAGATCATCAAATGGTCGAGATTTATTATGACCAATCTATCTAACATGACTCTCTCTAATATTTTCTGCCACTTTAGCTACTCCAACCCTACCACAGCTATATTCATTTCACATTTTTTCTCTAAGTGTCAAGCCACTCATCCACCTAATCATCTCAGCAACACTTAACTTTGTTTTATGCTTCTCATTTAAAAGATAGCATTTTTTGTCATAGAGCATTACAGGTCTTACCATAGTCTTATAAAGTTTTCCTTTATGTCTAAGAGATATTTTTCTATCACATAATAGACCTGATGCATTCCTCCACTTCAACCAACTAACTTGAATTCTACTAATAGCATCCCCATCTATATCTCCATTACTTTAAATGATAGACCTGAGACATCTATAATGTTCATACATTTTAATGATTTGATCACCTATAGTTATAACTATGCCACTGGAGCTACAACTACTAAAATTATATTCTAAGTATTCAGTTTTAGATCTACTCAAACGAAGGCCTTTATACTCCAATGTAGACCTTCATTATTCAAGTTTTTCTTGAACTCTTTCTCTAGTCTTATCTAAAAGAAGAGTTTCATTAGTGAAAAGCACACACCAAGGTATGTCCTTCAATAAATTTGTAGTAAGACTATCATAACTAAATAAAAAAGGATATGGGCATAAAACATTGTTGTAATCCAACTGAAATAGGAAAATAATTTATCAATCCTCCTGTTCAAACACAAGTAACAATTCTACTATACAAATATTTAATGACTTGAATATAAGTCATATCATCATCATTCTTCTCTAGATTTCTCCAAAGGTCTTATCTTGGAAACTTATCATAAGTTTTTTTCTAAATCAATAAAAATCAAATGTATATCATCCTTTCTCTCTCTGTACTTTTTCATCATATATCTCATTAAATGAATAGCTTCTATAGTATACCTGACTGACATAAATCCAAATTAATTATGAGAAATTTTTGTATCAAATCTTAACCTATGTTCAATTACCCTCGCTAGAAATTTTTGTATCAAATCTTAACCTATGTTCAATAATTTGCATAATTTTAAGTATGACACAACAATTTAATTCTTCTATAATTTGCACACTCAATGTCCATCCCCTTTATTCTTAAAAATGTGGACCAAAATAATCTTCCTCCGCTCCTCAGGCATCCTTTTAGTTTTTAAAATAATATTAAATAGTTTAGTAATCCAAGAAATTCTCAAATCTTTTAAATATTTTCACACTTAAGTTGGGATATCATCAGGTCTTACTGATTTTCTACCCTTGATTTTCCTTGAACCCTCTTCAACTTCTTTTTTACTAATTGGATAGTGAAAAAAATGTTTTATTATTTTTAACGAAATTAGGATCACCAAGACTTATTTTATTTTCATAAACTTCATTGAAAAGTTTATCAAAAAATCTCAGCCACCTTTGTTGAAAATCTTTATATAAGAAAAATATTTTTTGGAAAATACACATACGATTACTTATATTTGGCGGGTTGTTGTGGTTGTTTTTGCATTTAAACCTTTGTGTGCATGAGGGTGTTGGTCGCAAAATGACTAGATACCTACATAAGTTTTTTCTTTTTGTTATCTATGGAAATTTTACTTTTCACTTTTGTTATTCTTTATATGTGTGTGTGTGTGTGTGTGTATGTGTGTGTATATATATGTGTGTATGTATGTATGTATGTATGTATGTATGTATTTATTTATGTATGTATGTATATTTGTCACCCTCTTTAATATCTAATCTATTAAAAAGATAACTAAAAATAGCATTTTTAGTGTCCCAAATTGTTCTCTTAATCTCCCTACGGGCCACCTTATATTTTTTCGTTATTCTCTAAGCTTTTGCATTTAAACCAGTTTTTATAAAAAAAAATTACTAAATTTTATTTTTTTCTTACACATTATTATTCCACCAACAACAATTATTATTTATAGATTTTTTTTTATTGATTCTTTGAGAATATCTTTTGTCACTTGTTTAATTGTATTATTACTTTATCCACATTAAATTAGCTTCTTCATGAAAATCATAAATCATGAAATCTTGAAGTTTACTCATAAAAATAATTTCACTTAAGTCTCTTAAATGCCCCCATCAAATTCTATGAAAATGTTTCATTGTATTATTTACCTTACAACTCCTCATAATAAAATCTAGAACTAATAACCGATGTTGACTAGTTAAATTTTTGCTTAGAATGACCTTACAATTTTTACATTCCCGATGATCTCTTTTTCTCATAAGAAAACAAAAAAAATTGTGTTTATTAGATCCATTCTTGTAAATAATAATAAACACATCTCTTTTCATAAATAAATTATTAACAATAATAAATTCATATGTTAAGGCAAAATCTAATACGGTTTTGCCTTCTTCATTAATCACTCCAAAAACTATAGATGTCATGATTATTTTAAAATCTTCTACCACTCGATCAACATATCTATTTAAATCTACTCCAATAAAAATTCTTTCTTCAAAAGAGGCATCATTTATATTAATTCTTCTAGGAAATTCTAGAATTTTTCTTTTGAACTTATTACTAAACCTACATGAGGAGCATAAGCATTTATAACATTAAATATCCTAGTATCAACAACAATCGTTAGGGTTATAATTATATCTCTAGTTCTATTAATTTTTAAAATATTATCATTAAAACTCTTATCAATAATTACACATATATCATTTGTAGTGTGACTCCTATCTGAATACCAAAATTTAAAAGCTAAGCTATCAAGCTTTTTAGTCTTTTCTCCAACCCGTTTTGTTTCTTGAATACGTAAGATATTTATCTTTCAATGAACCATAATATTTACTAATTCTATTAATTTACATTTGAAAGTACCTATATTCCTAATCTTATAAGATAATAGTTAAAAATATTACATTTAATGAACACAACAAATATAATAGGTTTAAGACTCAATACTCTTCTTCATACTTAACTTTAGTGTCCCCTAATTAGAGATAATTTTCTTAAAGGTAGTCAATTGATTTATAATATGCATGTTCTTAGCCACCTGTTGGGGTGAAAAACTACTTTAGATGCAAGTTAGTAGTGAAATTTTTTTTCCTCAACAGTTATTCTAATTTCATCTGTAACGTAATTATTATTTTCTCCTTCGAATATCTCATAAAATCTAGACTGATATATGAAAATGAATAAATTATAAACTCTTTTGATGATTGCAATTCTTCTCCTCTAAGCATCCATAATGATGACATCATCTAAATAAAATTGCATCAAAATAGACCGCATCATAATCAACTAAAGTAAACATTTGGTGTTACAATCCAAAATAGAATAATATACTTCATCATTACCATTGTAGTAATCATAAACTTCTTTGTGATACTACCAACTATAAAATTGATGAACTCAATGATTATAACAAATATTTTATGTGGAAAACCTAAAACATTAAAATCCACGGGTTGAAAGAGAAAATTGCAAATGTAGAGTGTCAGTCGATTAAAATCAAATAGAGAAGTGGATTTTTTTCCTTCTACAATATAAACATGTATGCATCAACTTCAATGAGACCCTTCATAACAAAAATACTTAAGATGGGCCAATAAAATTAGAGGACACTAATTGTAATTAAAAATATAATTATCATACAATTAATCCAATAATACAGACTTTCTATCCACATGTTCATAATTTCCTATCAAGACGAGCGATACTAATAGAATTTGAATTATAAATTTAACAATAATTTAAAAAAATGAAGAAAAAAACCCTTTAAAATTTGATAAAATTCGTGCAAAAGATTTTGAGAGGGTTAAAAAGCTTTGAGTCATTGCCATCATCATTAGCCTTATCAAAATATTTTTGAAATGACATCAAAAAACCTTCATTTTTCAATGGCATTTATTTAGAGAGGTAAGAAGTTTGAGGTTTGATGCATCTTCCCTTAGTTTCCCTTGTACGTTGTAAGTTTCCACTCCCAAGCTCTGAGTACATATATCAATGAAAGGTTATATAATGTCCATAGTACTTATTCATTAGTTTTTCGTACTTTTGGCCAAACCTATATTTTAACTTTATGTGTAATAATAATTTCTAAGTAGGCTTTGTGGCATTAGAAGATGCCTGCCTTTTTGTCCATTCCCTAAATGAAATAGACATGACACTTCCAGCTTATGTTTCCCAAACCATGTCATTTATCCTTCGGCATTTTACTTTTACTAAATGCTCAAACTCATCCAACAATACAAGGAAAACATTTTGTTTTCTAAAAAAAAAATTTTTTGAAATAATACAAGGAAAACATTTTGTTTTCTAAAAAAAAAAAAAAATGAAATTGATGTTACGTGCAGACAGGTTGGTGTGAATAGGTTCAGATTTGGTGATATTATGGTGGTATTCCGGTGGTATTCACCACAACATCATAAATTTACACATGTGGATTTCTCACGTAATATTAGCTCCTCCCATAAGAACTCAAACAATTGACTATGTGCGGCTTTTATTGAATATTTCAATCTTCGATCAACACGTTAACTTTTTGCTTGCCATATATATAGTTGATGTTAAAAAAGGGTGATGATATATTGTGTTAAGAAAATTATGAAATGAAAAATTATAATACTTAAAACATGATGATGCAAACCATCCAAGAAAAGAAATATTTTTTTTAGTTTCAAGTATTTATTTTAACATGTTATTGTCATATCTACTTAACATGATATAAAAGTTATTAACTATTAATCTAATATAGTTTTCTTAAATGAAATTGTGATAAATGAAAGTTCTCAATTTTTACATACTAATTATAGTATTCCAGCCTTGCCTCATCTACTACCCCAAAACTATTTTAAATCAAAAGCAATAAAAGACAAGAATAGAAGTAAGATGGCATGGGAATGACTATGAACAATGTTGTCCTAACTTAAAGTTAACCATGTGTGCATTGATTGTGTATAAAAGATGAAATGGACTGGATTTAGAGTTGATAGTGAGATATTAAGACCACTAGCATAAGATAAAAAAAAATTGTGAATTATGTCATGTGCTTCAACATTTCTCAATTGTTTAAGACATAAATGAAAACTAATGTGTCAATATGTACATGTAATAGTATTAATTATGCATGTGGTGCAATGTTGAACAATGCAAATCAAGTGTAAATAGTTTGATACTGGCTTGATTAATTCTTTTGCTTAACTCCACATAAATTTCTATCATAATTGTTGAATCACATTTTGTCCGTGGGCTCAAATAATCTTGGTACTTGTAGAGGAAGTAGAGGAGAATTGAATGATCGCCCTTTTTAGTAAAGAGGGAGAAAAGAGGGAGAGTGTTATATGATTGGAATCAAAATCGGAATCCCTTAAGGGTATGAGACTGTCTCTACTCGTAGAGCTTGAGAAGACCTTTTTTAGGTTATAAAGGTTTGATTTTAAATGATTCTAGTATAGTAAGATGCCAATACATATAGTCTAATGTTGTCAAATTGATATGATGTGAAGATCATGTATCTCACGGTCAGTCCTAGTTGGGCATGTAGCCCTCTTTTAATTGTGATTCATACTTGGCAGTTTAATCTGACAATTCGTACAAGACAGATGATGCCTTGTAGGTTAGTTCGATAAGTCAACCAGCCTAGTCAATCTAGTTACTGGTACACGGCATATTGCACTATGGGAAAAACAACTGACGGCTCCAATTCTGTTTGTTTTATCCACTAAAATTACGATAGCTTGGCAACGGTTCATAGAAGAAATTTTTTTTAGCTTTTTGGCTTTTCAATCCGTAGCTAAAGCGTTACCCGCATTATGCTGGCATTACCGACAGTCTTTCCCTCAATAATTTGCATAA
>NW_018237541.1:833318-847941 GCF_001263595.1 Phalaenopsis equestris | reverse complement strand
TCATTAATTGGTTGAATATTGATTCAAAAAATAATGGAACGTAATAAAATATGAATTAAAGGATAATTGAAATTAATACTTGGTTCTTTTAGTGTTTTTTTGGATTTAAGTTAAATCCATAGGTTAAATCTATTAAGAAGTCTCTCTCTAATATTGTCTACTTCTCTAGCTACAACAACCCTTTCATGGATATATTTGTTTTGTATTTTGTCTCCAATAGTAAATTTAATTATAAACTCTGCAACTTTTTACTAGATTACTTATATGCGACTAAACATATTCTGAGAATGAAATATTTCATATGATGTAAGAGTGTTTACTTTATCCTCCAGTACGAAATTTACTTTTCATTGACAAAATGAAAACTCACTCCGAACATTTTTTCCAGAACATTGTAACGAGTCAAAAATTATTATATTGTAGCAATGCAAACAATGACATTTTTTTTGTATGAGTAAGAAATTATTACGTTATAAAACATTTACTTATATCATTATCTTAAACATAATGTTTAAAGTGAATTTTGATTTTGACAATGAAAATTAGATTTTTCATTAGAAGGATGAAGTGAACACTCTTATATCATGTGAAGTATTTCCTTCTCATAATATGTTCAGAGGTGTGTTGGTAATCTAGCAAGACTTGCTGAGCAAGAATACTTAGATGGATTAGTGGCTTTACACTTGGAGAGAAAATATGAAAGAAATGTACCCCTGAAAGGGTTGGTGTAGTAATAGTGGCAGAAAAGATTAGAGCCAAAATTTGAATCCTGTAAAATTATGCTTGATAGTTCAACTCTGCTATTGGTACACATCAGATGGTGCTCGGGTGGTAGTGAGTGTCGAGTTAAAATGTTTTTTCATGACAAGTTAACACATTTGGTCAATCCGGCAATTGGTACATGACATAAGCATTTTTTGAAAGTGATGATTTATCTAATTCCATTGGTTCTGCTAATTTCTTCTCCGACCAATGAGAGTCATTTATTTGTATACTATAATATTTTTTTAGCAAGAGTCGTAGAATATGTGAAAAGCCATAAATCTATAAGAGCCTCGTCTCATAAAGGAGAGCTACGGGAATTGGAGTATCAAGATGAAGGCGTCGTTTAGAACCTTAGATATTTGGCATGAGATAGTAAGGTATGCTTGAGTCTCAAGATGTAGTAATATTATCAGTGTTTTAAATGAAATCCTAAGAAGGATAGTCAAGGAAGTAAAAGTAGGCTTTCTTTTTCACCTATTAAGTCTTATATGACTATGATATTACGAAAAAGGCTAATGCAACCATGTTCAATTAAATGAAATTGATAGTACAAATTGCATATATAGGTGTGTAAAAGGTAAATTATGATACAGTAAATATTGGATTTAAGAAGATCCAAATGATGGGAATAGAATGGACTTTTTTCAAGAATCATTTTTATTTTCAATTAAGTACAATAGTATAAATAAGGTTTAGAAGATTCTTTAGTGTTAGAAAAAGAAATCTACTCCAAGTTAATGAAAATTTTGAGCATGTTATAGTAGTTGTTAAAGAAGGAAAAAACTTATGTCAAGTTTCATTGATTAGCTTATGAAAATTCTTAGGACATATAAACAAAGAATGATAAGATTAAAATAAGATAAGTTTGAGAAAAACCACCAATCAAAGTTTATAATGTTGAATGATAAAGAAGTGATTAGGTCATATAAAATTTAAGCACTGGTGACATCTATGAGTGTTATCATGGGAACGCATGTTGTGGCTATGGAAGAAGTGGAGAAAGATGTAATGACTCTGAAAGATCTGAAATAAAATATCAGAGGAAGTCATATCAAAAGAATAATAATTGAAAGAAAGAGAAACCTTTTATAGATTAACTTAAATTTAATATTTTCTAATATATTAACAAGAAAGCAAGTCATTATGCTTCTAAAATTATTATAGTAATGTAAATCTTGAAAAAACTAACTTCACATAGAAGAAAGAGGAAGGGTTGCTCTTTCGACTAGCTTTCAAATGAGAAGAAAATGAAAATAAAGTATTTTTCTGTTAGATACTAAATCCAGTAATAATATTTGCGGACATATAAATGTGTTCAATAAAAAAATGGAGAGCAAAAATTACTTTGCATACTCTTTAAAACTTATAGTGATGGGAACATATAATATCCTTATATTTCTTAAAGTTAAAAGTAATCCATTAATTTTTTTTTAGATATGAAAAATATTAATTTATGTTTGGGCAATCTCCTTAAAAAGTAAATGTTATCAACATGAATGATAACCTTTTTGTTATGAAAAACATATAATGAGTTTATTGCTTAACTTGAAAAAAAATAATATAATATGTATACAAAACACAAAACAGTGTTGTTGACCTCACTTTTGTGAGGGTCCACCCACTCGCTTACACATAACCCCTAGACCAGAGTTATGTTCCCTTCGACCTCATCTGTACAAGCCCAAACGCCCAACCCCTGGTTGGGTTTGTTTAGGGTTCTGTCCTGATGAGAGGTCCAAGCTGACCCATGGGTAGGGCATGCCTTGGGTTATCTATGAAACAAAAAACTCTAGAATCCTCCCTATGAACTCTAGGGACCACCATGACACCAAAATTTTCAATGGGAAGGAGGGTCTACCACAATTGATCCCTAGTCTCACTTAAGGCCTTCCCAACCCCCAATTAACCCTAAAATCACATTGAAAAGCAAACACAACATTTTGGCCCCAAGGCATAGTGGAACTATGGGTGACCAAACCAAATTGGGTCAATTCCATTTTTGGGTCAATTCTTAACCAACTAACCCATTACCAAAAAATTAAGCCCCACTCAAGGTGTTCAAGACATCAAACCACCTATGAGTCAATTTGTCACCATGGGGTCAACCCCCCATAGTTTACCCAACTATTTAATTAGATTAATTATGAATGCCCAATAGGCTTAGGCTATTGGGCTAAGCCTAAACTTACATAGGATTAGCCCTAAAATTCAAAACCCAAGCCCATGGCCCAACCTCTTTGGCCCGTCTTACATGAGTCAACCATGACCCACCATGACCCATCATGACTCACCATAACCCATCATGACACTAAAACTTAAATTAAAATTAATTTAAGCATGGGACAAGAACTAAAAGACCAAAATTTCACTCTTCACACTTGGCACCCAAGTCAAGACCCCTATGTTGAAACTTTGGGGAGCTAAATCAGGCCAAGATGGGTCAAGCCGGACCAAACGTGGTCTTAGCCACCACACCAAAGACCTCCCTCAATCTATCCCAGTCCTCCTCAATGCCACCTTTACACCTATTGGACCATCTATGGTCAACACATCAAAAAATGAAAAAGCCTCTTCTTCCTTGTGGAAAGCCTCTAAAATTCCCTTCACATGCTCTGGGGAGTCGCCTGAGCTTCCCCATGCATAGCCAAGCTCATTTATGTGCTCTCATCACTATAAATTGCCCTAACCAGAGAGGTATGAGACACACCAAGCTCCTTAAACAACCTCCCAAACCTTCTACTCTCAACATGGAAAACCTTCCCACTGGCTAAGGCAATTAATCCCCACCAAACTCAAGCCAGTCCCTCCACAATCAAACCCTAATTTCACCACTAAAACTCAAGGCCTTTTTCAGCCTCGACATCAACCCTCTCAAAACTCTAAAACAACCTTCCCAAAAGCTACACAAGGCTTCAAAATGTCCTTCCTAATCAAAGTTAAGCTTTTCCACAGCCTCTAATCTATTCTAACACCAAATCGTGGCATCCTTTGGACTAGCACATAGCTAGAGACAAATCTAGTCCAATATGAAGCAAGGAGGGGTTGTGCAATCTCAAGGTGATTGTCTTTATCAAGTCCAATCAAGGCCTCACCTCTTTGGACAAGGTAAAGGTCTAAATTTATTAAAATTGTCCTCAATTTAGCCTTTTCTGAAAGAATTGTAAAATGCACTTTCACATAGCTGCATAGATAGTTTTATCTCGATTAGATGAAAATGAAGGAACAAACCTTGAGTGATTTAGTTGAGAATCGAGCAAGTTATTAGGGTTTGAACACAGATGGTTCTCGGTTCTCTGTCCCGTGGGGACATTGAACTGATGTCGTCCGTTTCCATATACTAGAAACGGGCGGCGAAGATCTGGCTTGAGCATGAAACAACAGAGGAGGGAAGTACTGAACTGTGGGAGAGTGTGGCACCAACGTGGAAGGCATAACAAATTGTATGTCAATGCATGGAGCTTCAGAGCAAATGAGGATGATGCGGTTGCCGTATGGATAAGTAAGTAATTCAGGTTTCTCCAATTTATTTAAATTTAGAAAATCCAATAAACTTCAAAATTTCATAGCTTTGGAAAAAATCATAAAAATAAAATAAAAATACCTCTAGACTCAAGGAACATAGAAGAAAATAAGAAAAAAAAATTGAAAACAATTAACTTATATTTAATCTTTAACTAATTAAATACTCTAGAGAGAGTATTTTATCTATTAAAAATTAGATGTATAGCAGAAAGTATGAAATTTTTTGGAATTCTTCCCTCCACCTTCAGGGATATTTCCTGATTTTCCCAAGGCCAGGGAACTTCCCCAATATTAAAATCACTAATTTTCCATTAAGTTTATAATAATTTTAAAAATAACTATAACATCATAAAATTGTAAATTTAAATGGAAATTAACAAGAAAAATTGGTGTGGTGAGCTTAAAGCTTGAAATGACAGTTCTCACCCTTAAGAACCCTAAACTGAAAATTAGAAAGCTAGGGATGAAAATGTAAAAACAAAATTTTACATACTGGCTCAAATTGACCACCAAATTTGATTTACAACACTAAATTAACCTTAGGGGCCCAGCCTAATAGAGGCTTTAAGGATTGACATTACCCCTCCCTTGATCATGAAGTCATCCTTAATATTATAGGCTTAACCCAAATCGAACTTGACTCGGTTAGGCTTAAATTAGGTCAGAACCCAACTTGAATCTAATCCAACAAACTCAAATTCGATCCAACCCAATTGAAGTCAATTTAGGTCTGACCCCCCAATCAGACCTGACCCAGCTAAAGTTCAATGTAAACCCTACTAGGTCTAGCTCAACTTAGACCTAGGATAACCTAAACCTTACTAGTTCCAACCTAGACCTAGTTCATATTAAACACATATAGGTCTAACCCAACTTAGAACTAGCGCATATTAAACCCTTCTAAGTCTAATCCAACTTAGACCCAACACATATTAAACTCTTCTAGGTCTAACCCAATTTAGACCTACCACGACATGAACACTCTTTGGCTCAAATCAACTCCGGGTCAACCCGACCTAACTCGAGTTAACGCAAATCAACTTAAATCACCAAGTCATCCCGAACTAATTTGGGTTAAACCAAATCAACTTAAATCTCCGGGTCAACTCGACCTAACTCGGGTTAACCCAAATCAACTAGATCACCGGGTTAACCAGACCAAATTTGGGTTAACCCAAATTAACTTAAATCACTGTGTCAACCCGACCTAGCTCGAGTTAACTCAAATCAACTTAAATCACTGGGTCAACCCGCATAACTCGAGTTAACCCATATTAACTTAAATCACTAGGTCAACTCGACCTAACTCAAGTAACCCAAATCAACTTAAATCATCGAGTCAACCTAACTTAATTTGGGTTTGCCCAAATTAGCTTAAACCATCGGGTCAAGTTGACCTAACTTGGGTTAACCAAAATCAACTTAATCACAGGGTCAACACGACCTAACTTAGGTTAACTTGAATCAACTTAATCATCGGGTCAACCCGAGCTAACTCAGATTAACCCAAATCAACTAAAATCGTCGAGTTAACCAGACCTAACTCGGATTAACTCAAATCAACTAAAATCACTGGGTTAACCTTACCTAACTCGGGTTAACCAAAAGAAACTTAAATCAAGGGGTCAACCCGACCTAACTCGGATTCACCCAAATCAACTTAAATCACGGGGTCAACCCGACCTAGCTCGGGTTAACCCAAATCAATTTAAATCATCAGGTTAACCCAACCTAACTCGGGTTAACACAAATCAACTAGATCCCCATGTCAACCCGACCTAACTTGGGTTAACCTAAATCAACTTAATCATCGGGTCAACCCGACCTAACTCGAGTTAACCAAAATCAACTTAATCGTCACGTCAACCTATCCTAACTCGGGTTAACCTAAAGCAACATAAATCACGGGGTCAACCCAACTTAACTCGGGTTAACTCAATTCAACTTAAATCATCTAGTCAACCCGACTTAACTTGCATTAACCCAAATTAACTTAACCCAAGTTAATTTGGATTTAACTCGACCTAACTCGGGTTAACCCAAACTGATTTAAATATCCAGGATCATTCCGACTTAACTCGAGTCAACCTGATCGAGAACTCAACTTTCAAGTTAACTTAAGTCCAAACCAAATTTAAATGAAGATCAACTCAAGTCTAACTTAACTTAGACTTAATTTGATTAAAGGAAGAGTCAAATCTAAAGTAACCTAGGTTCCAAGTCTAACTAAAGTTAGATTTGACCCAACTAAGGAGTCTTAACTCGAGTTAACCCAGCTTAACATGGGTTGACTCAAAGTTAACTTAGCCCAATTTAGATCGACTCAGTCCAACCCCGAGTTAGTCTAAATCAATTAGGCTTAGCTTAACCCCAGTTAAACTAAGCCAACCTGGGCCAATCCAGTTAAACTTTGGTTGACTTAAACCAATTTGATATTAACATGAGGCGAACCCAAGCTAACTCGGATCAGCTTGAAACTCACTTTGAATCAGTCTGACCTAACTTGAGCTAATCTGAACTCAACTCAAACTCAAGTGACTTGAAGTTAAGAAGTATTTGACTTCTTATACAAGAATAATATCACACTTAATGCCAATCAAGGACAATTTAGGGCAAGGTACAAACAAACATAAAAGACACAACATAAAATCCACCCTAAAATCCATTAGAATTTAAACTTTAACATAAAATACAACCTATTTTGAGAAGATATTTTGGGGGAGGCAACCTATGGCTACTAATAAAGTATATTCTAGTCACTTGTGACTAATCAAACCACAAATACTAATGACCCCGGGAGGACAGAACCAAGAGAACTTGACCAAGTCATTAAAAATCAAAAATCATGATGAAAATTATGAAAATCTAATTGGCCAATAAATCTTATGTAAACTAAAATTTTTAACCCGTGAAATTCAAAAAGGACATTAAGACTTAAAGGAAACTCTAATAAACAAAGATCATCGAACGCAACTTTAACTCTGCTATTCGGATCTACGAAGATCTCTTGGACAATGCAACATTAACAACCAGCATCATTTCTCAATTCTATTTTTTTTCTTTTTTTATTTCTTACCAAAATATTTGTATAAGAATCCTATATAGTTTATAAATATGAGAAAAAGTGTTTTATATCTTTAGTTGTTGAATAAATTATTTTTCACAAAATATAGTCATAAACATGGCTTATAAGTGGAATGTAAGTTGTTATGTGAACACACATGATACAAAATAAGAGTCATAATATTCTTTTTGTCGTTGACAATTCCATTATAGCATCATCTAATTATGCACCTCATCAATTTGCAATACTAGAAGCAATCAGTGTATACTCTTTGTGATTATCATTAGCTTTTGGTTATGTGCTGACAGAATTTATCTTAATTTATCATTCCTTTTTAGGTAAAATTAAGTAATTTTTTTTGTTATTTCAATAAGACTTTTTTATGCCATGAATTGAGGTAGACTCATGCTCAACTAATCCACTTTAAACCAACAATTTCTTAACCACTTTTTCATCTCTTTAGCCCCCAAGCATACAAGAATTCACATTTTCTTAGTGAATTTTTAAAATTCTTGCTATTAAATTTCCTCACTCCATCCTCCACATTCTTATTATTCTCCAAGGCTAGCCACCACATAACCAAAAGCTCATATCCACTTCTAGTGTATTGAAGGTGGATTTCTCTGAGTAATATTCTCAATAAAAATAATTTCTTAGGACAACTACATACATAGAAGAATAATATTAATGAATTTTTTTCTTATATCATAATAAAGAAAAGATTCAAATAGGGTTTAAATAAAGTGTGCTTTAAAAGGTGTGGGCACAACTTGAATAAAGTCCAAATATGGCTCATGCATCTAATTATATGTATTAGGAAATAAAAAGCCAAACTCACTAATGTTTGCGAGTACAATCCTGCATGGATTAACTTCTACAAAAACTCTACATTACTAGTAATCTTCATGGTATCTAAATTATAAATCAAATCTATGTTAAAACAACTTAAATCACGGGATCAATCCAACTTAACTCGGGTTAACTCAATTTAACTTAAATCACCGGGTCAACCTGGCCTAACTTGGATTAGCCCAAATCAACTTAAACCATTGGGTCAACCCGACCTAACTCGGGTTAACCCAAACTAATTTGAATATCCTGGGTCAATCTGACTTAACTCGAGTCAACCTTATCGAGAACTCGATTTTGAACTTAACTTAAGTCCAAACCAAGTTTAAATGAAGATCAACTCAAGTTAGATTTGACCCAACTAAGGAGGCTTAACTCGACTAAACCTAGCTTAACCTGGGTTAACACAAAGTTAATTTAGCCCAATTTGGATCAACTCAGTCCAACCCCGAGTTAGTCCAAATCAATTAGGCTTAGGTTAATCCCAGTCAAACTAAGCCAACCCGAGTCAATTTAGTTATATTTTGGTTGACTTAAACAATTTGATATTAACCCGAGGCGAACCCAAGCTAACTCGGATTGGCTTGAAATTCACTTCGTATCAATCCAAGCTAACTCGGGCTATTCTGAACCCAACTCAAACTCGGGTGACTTGAAGTTAAGGAGTATTTGATTTCACATACGAGAATAAAATCAAACTTAACGTCAGTCAAGGACAATGTAGACCAAGGTACAGACAAACATAAAAGACTCGACATAAAATCCACCCAAAAATCCACTAAGACTTAAACTTTAACCATAAAATGCAACCTAGTTTGAGAAGATATTTTGGAGGAGGCAACCTATGGATACTAATAAAGTATCTTATAGTCACTTGTGACTAACCAAACCACAAACCCCAATGACCCCAGGAGGACGGAACCATGGGAACTTGACCGAGTCATTTAAAAACAAAAATCATAATGAAAATTATGAAAATCTAATTGGCCAATAAGCTTTATGCAATCTAAAATTTTTAACCCTTGAAATTCAAAAAAGACATTAAGACTTAAAGGAAACCCTAATGAACAGATCACCGAATGCAACCTTAACCCTGCTATACAGATCTACAAAGATCTCTTGGATGACGCAACCTTAACAACCAGCATCATTTCTCTATTCCATTTTTTCTTTTTTATTTCTTGCCAAAATATTTGTATAAGAATTCTATAAAGCTTAAAAATATGAGAAAAAAATGTTTTATATCTTTAGTTGTTGAATGAATTATTTTTTCGCATAAATATAGTCATAAACATGGCTTATAAGTGGAACGTACTCTGTTATGTGAACACACATGACACAAAATAAGAGTCAAAATATTCTTTTTGCCACTGGCAATTCCAATATAGCATCATCTAATTATGCACCTCATCAATTTGCAATACTAGAATCAATCAGTGTATACTCTTTGTGATTATCATTAGCATGTTGCATCCTCCTATTCAAGGGTTGACAAATTTTATCTTAATTTATCATTCCTTTTTAAATAAAATTAATTCATTTTTTTTTGTTATTTCGATAAGACTTTCTTTATGCCATGAATTGAGTTAAACTCATGCTCAACTAATCCACTTTAAACCAACAATTTCTTATCCTCTTTTTCATCTCTTATGCCCCCAAACATACAAAAGTCACATTTCCTTAGTGAATATTTAAAATTCTTGCTATCAAATTTCCTCATACCATCCTCCACATCCTTATTATTCTCCAAGGCTAGCCACCACATAACCAAAAGCTCATATCCACTTCTAGTGTATTGGAGGTGGATTTCTCTGAGTAATATTCTCAACTTGACTAAAGTCCAAATATGGCTCATGCATCTAATTATATGTATTATGAAATAAAAAGCCAAACTCACTAATGCCTTCGGGTACAATTCTTCATGGATTAACTTTTACAAAACCATGCATTACTTGTAATCTTCATGGTATCTAAATTATAAATCAAATCTATGCTATCTTTCATGGACTCAAAGTTAAATTTAAGTTGTCATTAATTGATTCAAGTTGCTCACAATTGAAGTTTAGGACAATGTCATTTTAAAGTCATACTTTAATCAGTTAAATTTACCAAATTTTATAATGATCTTTAACGTTATACTTGTAAACATGAATTTTTCAAATCTTTTTTGAAAAAAAAAAATACATTAGTTTATAGTTTATTGTTTAGTTTTCTTTAGTAACTTTTGCTTTGTTGTGGTCATTTACTTATGTGAAATGCCACTGAAGCGAAGAGAATATTTGAGAGAAAATATTATGTACTGAGTCTTCCATATGTGCGGATTGCCGTTGAGATTCGTGTTATGAAAAACGACGGCAATAAAGTGAAAAAACCGGATCAAAAAATTGCAAACCAGAAAATAACACACCGATTTACGTGGTTCGGCTAATTTGCCTACGACCACGGAGCTTCAGAAGATTTTAGTACTTCGAGAAATTACAACGTCGAACATCTCAACGTTCACAAGAAAACTTTTTTTTCTCTTTATCTCTTTCTTTCTCTCTCTTAGCTCTCAAGAGCACTTGGTTTAGTTCTTATGACAGGACAAAAGAGGTTATTTAAAGAAAACGAGAGAGAGATAGATGAGGTAGGTAGGTCATACGCTCCACCTGACAATTCGAGCTCTTCACTCATCACAAATTTATACAGTAGCTTGTTCGAATCTCAACGGCTGTTTGCACTTACTAACAGACACACCTAATATTCTTTACACATGTGAGCCACTGAGTTAAGACTGTAGATGGCCACCCTAAAAAAAGAAATAGTCACATGTGACTAAAATTCAAATTTAAAAAAATGAAAAATTCAAAAAAATACCTGCCCTGACTATGGCTGTCTACGTTAAGGAAGCAATAGTAGGCAACAAATTAATTGCTAAATGGTTTTTGGCTTACTGTGGAACTTTGTCTGGTTTTGTGTCTACACATGGCTATCTTGTTCCATTTTGTCTGCAAAAGCTTATCAGCTATACTGTTCATTGATGTACATCTATAACTTCAACTTTGTGTGAAATGTCTTTTTATTGTTGTTTCTTCTCAAAACATTTCAGTGAACATCCGTCAAACTTTTTGAGTTTTGTCTTGACTTGTTGCAGTCTTCGCCGGACAACCGGTGGCTAGTCAGAAGTATTATTTCTTTTCTAGATCTGAGTAATACGAGCCGAACATGAGCGAGCTCAATCTGAGATTATATTGGTTTGTTTATATTTCAAGCTCAAAAAATGTGTTCGTGTTCGGCTTGTTTGCTTAGCAAACCGAACACGAGTTGTTCACGAACAAAAAGTAAACTTTTGACAACCCAAATCATGTAGTCATAAGATGTTAAAGAGTGGGGCATGATTTAAAAATTATTGTTCGTATTAAAATATTAGTTGAATCTAATTAAATAATTTTAATTTTATTTTCTTAATTAATACTTTTATTTCATTATAAATCTTTGTAGTCTTATTCAATTAAATTTTTTAAAATTTCCGCTCATCAATATATATATATAATTGATGTGTAGTATTTCAAGCCAAAAACGAGCCGAATAAGAACTAACAAGTCCTTATTCTTGTTTGGCTCATTTACTTAGTGAACGAGTCGAACACGAGCTGTTTGCGAACAAGCTCGTTAACCTAACAAACGAGCCGAGCAAATGCTTCTTAATGAGCTGAACAAGAGTTGTTCGCGAACAACGAGCCGTTTTGACACTCTACACATTACTTAAATCTCATTTTTATTACCAGAGAACGGAGGTTGGGTTTAGTGACTTCATCGCCATTAAAAACTATTACATGCAAAATATATAATCACTTTGCATTATTTTCTTATGTAGTATAAAATTGCAAGTTATAAATGTACTCCATTTGATTGGAGTATATAACATATATACAACTGTATACTTTCACAATTTGTAGATGATACAGTAAACCTTTTTTTCTTCTCTTTTGCAGGCATGGAAAAGGTGCAATTTTTGAAGCTTTTTCTGAATCAGATCCTCTCAGATACCAAAGGCCAAAACTCGTTGGAAGCTGAAGCTCAAGTGTACAAACAAGACTAGGAGGTGACAAATTGTTTTTTTTTAGTACTTTAGGCTTCAGGTTTTTATGCCATTTTTTAGTTACTAAAAATAGCTTTTGGACACTTGTAATTTCAAGATTGTAGGGGCTAAAGACAAAATTTTACTTTCTTTTAGGCAATGCAAATACTACTTGTGAATCCACAGTGTTATCTTCCTTTAGGCACATTCTCCTTCAAAAAAAAGTAATTGTTGTGTGAGCTAAGAGGAGCTAGCACGAGTCAAGGCGGGCCTAGCGAGTCTTTTACTGGCTTAGTTCGCCAAGTTAATTATATAATTTATATTATATAAATATATAATATCTATATTAGTATATTACTATTTTTAATTTATTATATATTATAATTTATAAAATTTATTTTTTTTTAAATATCATAAATTTTTTATATATAATTATTTCAAATTATTTTATATTTCGAACAATAACAATTCAAACACGAACGAACGCATCACTGTTCGTGTTTGGTTCGTTTAACCAACTGAACGAAAAAAATTTATTCACGTTCCTCTCATTTACTTATCGAACGAATCGAACACGAACTCATTGACGAACCGAACACAAACTGTTCGCTGACAGCCCTAACTGGCTTAGTTCACCAAGAGGCAGGGGCGGAACCACACGCTTATTTAAGGGGGTAAACATATTATAAAATTTAAATAATTAACAAAAAAAAAATACTTATTTCAAAATAAAATTTAATACTTTTACTGTTAATTAACTAAATAATTGCTAGATAGATTGGTCGAGTAGGATTTGCTAAGTAGAGATATCCGAATATGAAAGCCAAATATGTATGATCAAATAGTGGATGTTGTCCCCAATAATCATGAAGCAACTTCACCTCCTCACCATGGACTACTCCAAGCAGCCTTAGACATCCCATGAAACCGGAAATAAGAGACCGAAAAAATACTAGATGTGACAAATATAAAGTATATTGTCATGGCACTAAATGACAGTTCCAAACATCAAAAAGTTACTAGAAATATGACTAAAATCATAGCCTTTGTATATTTCAAAGAGAAAACACCATATATAAAGAGAGTTAATGTACAAATGACATTCCCTTGAACTGTTACCCTTAACACAATCCATTCCTCTATTTTTTTTTGTTAGCCTCTTCATCTCTTCTGGCTAGCTATATTCTTGAGATGTGAATCCATGGACAAAATATGATTCAACATCCTTTTGGTGAGCATGGATCATGTCATCAATAAGAAGAGAAGCTATACAAACCAAGAAACATAGTTCTAAGTAATATGAATTGCACTAAGCGATTTTTTATCCTTTAGATTAAAGAATTTGAAAGAGCATGTGGCAAACATGATCAAAGAAACTTTAGCCCAAATAGTAGAAGATCAAGCAATATCACCTTGATCGGTAGCCCCATTGTGATGGAGGGTGCAACTCATCAGCATTGATAGAGTGAGTATTAAAGTATAATACAAACACTTAAATATAATATATTACAGAAAAACAAAGAAAAAAACCAAACACTTTATTCTTGCACCATGTATACACAACTGCCCTAAGGTATCCAATCCCCTCTTTCAACAATAAGGATGTTCATCCCAGCTGCCCTAACATATCCAATCCCTACCAACTGCCCTAACTCTAAACAAAGCCTTGTCAAAATCCCCCATGGCAAAAAATTATTTAGATGAGCCAAGAACAGGTTCTTCATCTGGGCTATATGCTTTATTCATCATAAATTTTGTGCATTTTTTTTTCTTTTGCATCTAATAATTTGTCTTCTTGTTTGTTTGTTTTTGGGTTTTGAGAAACTTTCAAAGAAGCTTCATGATGCAGGAAAATAACAAGCAGATTCAATTTGTTGCTTCCATTGCTTGCCTTCAGAAAATTTTACGCTTACTGATTTGTTTCAAATCTTCTGATAATTTAATCGTATCAGCTCCCGATCAACTCATGACAACTGCTAGGATGAAAGTCCAGCTGAGCTCTTCCCAGTAGAATTCCATCTCTGCCGACTGAAAAAAAATATTGAGATTATAATGCAATAATATTAAGATTAATAAAATCTTTTATGACAAAAAAACAAAATTTGAAGATAAATAAAGTTAAAAATCACATACAAGTTTTTTATTCAACCATCAATATTGACTTTAACAATCACTGATACAGAACAAATCATTTCAATAATCATTCACACTCTTAACAGAAAATATTGGTCCGAAGTAGAACTGTCAATTTGGCTCGTTGTTCTTGAATAGCTCATGCTCGGCTCATTAAGCAGCTCGTGTTCGGCCCATTCGTTAAACCTAACGAGCCGAACACAAACAAATTTTTATGCTCGAAATGTAAAC
>NW_018237541.1:808004-833183 GCF_001263595.1 Phalaenopsis equestris | reverse complement strand
TATATTATTTATATAATAATATATTATATATATTTATGTTAACATGTGATGTGACGATATGGTTAGTGTCTTCTTTTGTATAGATTTGATCAAAATTCGAATCCCAAACTTTACATCTATTTTCTCAATTTTAGTTTAACGAGCCAAGTTTGAGCCGAACACGAATACGAATACGAATATTTAAATCAAGCCGAACACGAACACACTGGTCACGAGCCAATTTCGAACACGAGCCGATTTCGAACCCGAGCTAATTTGAACCAGCCGAACACGAGCCAAGCCTGAACTCGCTCAAGGTCGGCTCATTTACAGCCTAGTCCGGAGTCAAGACACACAGCATCCTGACAACGGAGGCGATACATCCTTAGGCAAGACAAAAAATTTCATTTTGGTTGCATCTGGTCCAGCTGCTTGCGTCCAAACTCCAGACGCCTGAAATAAAGCATAAAATTATGTACTATCAGAAAAGCTTACCCTACGTTCAATCATGATGTAAAAGGTATCAGACACTGTAAATGCAGAACAAGAAACAACAGGAGGGAAAATTTAAAATCAAAAACAAGAACCAACGGCTGAGACAAAAAAAAAACTCAAATTTAAAATCATTATGTAGCAGCTTGAAATTTGAAAGAGGTGTAATTAAAACGATGCACCCCCTCCCATCGTGTAGCAGCAGAACTCAATATTGGCACTATGCAAACGGTGGCATCTATCAAAGTAAACAAAGCCCCCGTTGTCTGATTTAGAGCCATAAATCCGTTGAAACAACCAAATTTTAAAAAAATAAAACAAAAACAGACAACAAGCTCATTTCTCCAGTTGAATAAGCGCATCCATAGTTACATGCATATGAAGAAATTGAATTCAAAAGAATCATAAACCGAACATAAATCTAAGCTCCATAGGACTTGAGATTCATCACAGGAGACAAATTGTTCCGGACTTTAAAGGAATCCAAAGACTAAAAAGTGGTTCTTTGAGATCCCTCTTATCTTTGTTTTCTAATTTTTTAATTTTTTTTACTATACTTAAATTATGTTACAAAAATCAAGGTGCATTAAGATAAAAAAATGTTGTTTTTTAATACACACAAAATATATAAAAAAATTTTATAGTATTTTTTTTTTAATCTGTTAATTTTTAATCAAAAATATAAAGACAGAGAGAAAACACACTAAAAAAATATTTTTTAAAAAAACAAAAAAAACAAAAAACAAAAGTGACCCTAAACAAGCCTTAAATATCTTGACGCCTATAGCTTCATGACCACAATGATAAGTCAATCCTACATCACAACAAAGTAGTATGAAGACAAAATAAAAAAATAAAAAAAAGCTTAAAAGTGCATCCTTTCAACTGTTTCTCAATTCAAACATGAAAATAGGCATCATACTTCGCTAAGAATAGAAATTTAACAAAAAAAAATTATTAAACATGTACTAGCAAACATAATCTGCCTGAAATTAGAAAAAAAAGTGCATACAAATGCAATGTAAAACCAGAACAGAAGTCATTAAAGAAAAGAAAAGTTAAGAATAAGAAGAATAAGGCAAAGAGCAGAAATAGATAGGACATTCTCCAAAAAAGCTTCTAAAATCAACTACACGCTTCCACTTTTCCTGTTATTTAAGCGGTCATGGTGAGCATTGTGGAAGAGCTTGATAGTGCCTATTAACAGGATTTATAGCCGGATTTACATAATCCAACCAAATATAAATAATGTGCAAGTTCTATAGATTTATGAAATTTAGGATTTAAGATTCAAAATTTACCTTAGCTTCAACTTAAATCCGGATTTAATAAATTCAGCGAAGGGGTAGAGTTAACAAATTTTACGGATTTACTAAATACTAACAACACTAAATCCTGCTTGCAACCAAATAAGAGACTAAAATAGAGATAGCAAATAGGCACTAATCAAGTACAATTGATACAAACAAGCAACAGGATTAAAATTGTAGAGGTAAATATTTCAATCTACAGTTTGTCCAAACTCAATAGCATCGGATTGTCCACCAGTTCATTCAGAGCTCCACCAAACTCAATAGCATCGGATTGTCCACCAGTTCATTAAGAGCTCCACTCGAGTTTAGATTCTCTGGAAGATGATAGACATAGATATTTGGCAAATCTGCAGGAACTGCAATTATAAACGCTTCGTCATTGATCTTCTTAGCAATGGGAAGGATCAGAAATTACAATCTTAGCCTAAAGTAGCTGCCAACAAGGAAAAAATCCTTCTGTGAGTGCATCAAGACCAAGCCTCTGATATTGAAAGATTTGTGGAGCCTGTGGCAGCCAGCCCAATCCTCAAATGATTGGGAGCTTTTAGTCAAGCTTAGATTTAACATTTTGATGCATGATGTCAAAGTTGAACACAATCACATCTGGTTTGCTTTTTGGTTCAAGAAGGAAGACCAAATTAGCAATTTTGTTAAACGATTTATATAAACTGTCGTAACAGTTAACCAATTAACCAAAGAATTACACGCAAACCAAGTTATCAAGCTACACGTCCATTACATTTTAGAATGAGTAACCAACTGGCTTTGCTTTGAGCATTTTTCATGTAAGCAAACTATTTTGTAATTTCAATCCTGACCTATAAATATAAGGTCAGGTTTACACAAAATAGCCAAAAAAAACTATACTACTGAGCTCACATATTAAATTGCTTCTCTAGTCTGCCTCTACTTCTCTTTACTCTTCTCCCAAGCTCATCCGCTCTATTTCTCTGTGCTAAGGTTCTAGTAGAACTCACAAACACACAAATCAAAATTCAGCAGAACCAATACAAATCAAAATAGGATAAGAATTGTAACTGTAAATCTTCTTATCTACTTTGAGCCCCCAAGAAATTAGGAATATAAACTGTTCTTAAAAGAAAAAGGAAAAAACTAATTAACCCAGCATTTTTCTTTAGCATCACAGCAATTCTATTGTTTCAAAAAGAAAAAACCTTTAGCAATAAGATTGAGCAACGCACGATGGAATAATATCATATTAAAATACTCTTTTCCATTTTCTTCGAGGAACATAAGCCATTAACAATAAACGTTAAGTAATACTGCATATTCAAAAAAAAATCACACTAAAATACTCTTTTCCAATTTCTTGTGATTGTTTTGAGGAATAGATTCCCCCAGAAAAAGATATTTAGTAATGCTGCAAACCAATAAATTCACACAAAAACTCTTTTCTAATTTTTGATATTTTTTTTTCAAGAGAGTGATCTATTCACTAATAAAAATTTATTAATGCTGCATAAACCAATAAATTAACACTAAAATACTCTATTCTCTGTGATGAATCTGCTAATGGATGATTTGAAGAAACACATCAATTTCTTTAGTTTAGGATAAATGAGAAACTTGAATGTAGAAATAAAGCATTTTTGAAGTAACATTTATGCCATTAGAAAAAAAAAACATTTGAATAAGTAATTTTTTTTTCAATATCTTTTTTTTGCATGGTCAATTGAAGCAATTGATAATGACTGATAGCAACTCTCTAGGTAGTATTTATAAGTGCAACCATCAAGTATCTTTTGTTGATCAAAGTTCCGGTAAATTATGCTTTGATCAAAGTAAGCCTAGGTAAACAAATCAGCAAGGCAAGTTTAATTAGCTAAAGGACCACATGTCCATGATCTAACAAAAGTGAATAAGAAAACATTCTATAGAAAAATATCTCATCGTATTTAAAACTAAAATTCAAAAATCCATGCGTAATGCAGAGGAAGTATTATCACCAATCATATTCACTAAATTTTGAGCAAAAACATCAGTCTCCAGAAACTATTACCAAAAACCCCAAAACACCAAATATCAGCTTCAAAAGATCTAATAATCCTTCAAGTCACCAAATTCAACCAATTGACAAGCCAAACTAATTTGATGTTGATTAACCCATTTTACCTAATAACTTAGTTCTCCTAAACAAGCAACAGCTAAGAACTCTTCAATCAACTAACCCACCAAACTGTAAGTCACGAATCATTATCCTCAACACCTCCACAAACCATTATTACCAAACAATGAAAAACGTGAGAATAAGACACAAGAAAAACATCATATACCCCTCCTAACACAAGTTCGCTCGCCATAATTATCACATGATTTAAGGTACATATAAATCCTATTCAAACCTTAAGATAAGGTTCAAAACACGAATAATCCACAGAGATCTTGAACTCTTTGACAAAAATATTTCAATATACTATATATCCTTGCTCTAAATAAAAAGAATTGTACAACTCCATATCAATTATTGGCAATACAACAATACTTACAATGAATATAAAAATTTTAAAAAAAGTCACTAAAAGAATATAGTCCTTCCAATGGCATGCCTTGAGCATGATATCAATGATTTGATCCTTGGACATTATCAAAAGCCAATTAAAACACAAAAAAATTGCACAATAATTAACTTAAGAATAGGCTAGTTAGGTTTTTAACACTTCCAACGGCATAACTTGTGCATGCTTATAACGGTTTGCATGAGACAATGCAAACAAATTCCTAGCCACTATAAATTATTGTAAGAGAAGCCTTGAGTTGTATCTTCATTGGCATCTAAAACAAATGCAATTTCAAAGAACACAAAAACACTGAATCAAAAGATAATTATAAATTAAGTTTGCAGCAACAAATAAGAATTATGCTCCACAACTTATAATAACTCCTTAATAACAGACTCTTTTATAAGAAAATAATTTCCAAGGTCTAATTACAAACAAGTTCATAATGAGTACATAGAAAGAAAAAAATGATATTTTTCATTAAAAAAATTGCTCAGGACCTTTTACTCCACGCCTAAAATGATTAGAGAAAAAAACTTTTCCACTTCACAAAAAAAAAACTCTAATGACATCCAAAAAACAGTAGGGAAGCATTAAGACTATATTTAGCATTTTGTAATTCTTTTTCATGACATAGGAACGAAATAAAAAAGCACAGCAAAGGCCTCCAAAAATTCATCAACACAATCTCATACAAGTAGGCAAACAAATAGAACAAACAACCAGTCAGACGAACGTTTTCTTTTTTATCTGAAGTTGTTTTCCTATATAAACATAAATTGAATCCATTAGAATGAAAAGTAGAGAGTGCATCATTTGGATTGCCTCAGACATCCAAGGAATGAATTGTTAAGCAGCACAAGCTCTCAAGCCTGGCGAGACGAAAGCTCTCAGGCGGCCACTGCGAATGTTTTGAGAAACAAGCCTTCAATTTGTCATCATTGGCATTTCTTAACAAACAAAAATCAAAATAAACCATAAATTTCAGAATTAAACAAGCCCATATTCCTTCAATAATTTTAAATCTCTGGAAAAAAAAAATCAGAAACGAGACAAACGTTGCTCAAATTCTATGGCGTCTCGATGTCGTCTGTCATGCTAAAAATTAATCGCTGTTCACATCGAGAAATGTCATTTTTTATAATAACAACAACCAATAGTTATGAGAGCTAAACAATATTAAACTCCAGAAGGAAAGATTTGAAGGTTCCAAGACATTACAAGAATTGATCGAAGGTAGGGTAGATGAACAAGCAATCGATCAAAAACAAAACCAGGACCTCATGATGAAAGATGAGTTCATCGCCTTTTGCTAATAAAGCTAAAGGGATGATGGCACAGTAACTAGAATCCAAAAGGAATTAGACAAAAAAATAAAAAAGAGGCGACGAAAAGTAGTAACCCTAACCCTAACCCTAACCCTAATGATATCAAAGCAGACAGCGCTGAGGCATGGACAGCATCGCACGGGGATTTTATAGACCGAAGAAACCATGACATCATTGTTCGACTAGCCCTAGACTTCAAAAATTTAGAGTGGACATCATTTTCATTATAATAATAAAAAAAATAAGAAATATATTTCAGTGGTTCATATCAGACATCGCACGTAAATTTACATGTATTGTTCATACGCAATAAGCGCTTCTAACACCATGACATCATTGTTCGACTAGCCCTGGACTTCAAAAATTTAGAGTGGACATCATTTTCATTATAACAATAAAAAAAATAAGAAATATATTTCAGTGATTCATATCAGACACCGCACGTAAATTTACATGTATTGTTCGTACGCAATAAGCGCTTCTAATTACGTTATAGCTAACCACTTCTCTCAACTCGTTAGGGGTTGAAAGTGGGTCAAGGTGGGTCTTGATCCGGCTTGAACTCAGGTTAATAAATGGCTCATGAATTGAGCTCGAGGAGCTAACAAGTCAAGTTCAAGCTAGCCCCGACTCGACTCATAAGCTCTTGAGTAGGCTCATTTAAGAAAAAATATTAATATAAATTATACACAAAATTTATTAAATTTGAGGCTTTATTTTTAAATTATTAAAATATTTATAAATAACATTTTATATTTTATAATAAACAATTTTATTTGTCATGTTTTTATAAAATTGCCTCCAATTAGTATTATTTTCTCTTTTTTATCATAAATAAGTTGTCTCGTCAGCCAGCTCAAACTTTTAGACTTATGTTCGAGCTCAAGCTCTAACTCAATAAAATTAATCAAAGTCGAGGGTGGCTCGAGCTCGACTCAACTCGTTTACACCCCTAAATTTGGGATGCTCCCCTCGTGTACAATTTAACCAAACGAATCTAACAATAACTCGGTCTTTATTCAAATTGATCAAAATTAAATATTTGTAAACATAATTAACAATTTCAATGGTCAAACATCTTATAAAATATGAGTGCATAAAATCAAAGCAAGTATTTTAAAAAGTGAAATATGATAAGTTCAAGATTGTTCAATGCTATATTTATTAAAGTGTTAAATTATCCAAAGAATAATATGTCCTAAGATGAACTATTTGAATCATCTGAATAAACATCTAGGATTATGGAAAATATTATTTAATGAAAATTTAGAAGTATGTTTTTTCTCCTTACAATTTCAATGAAAGATTTTGCTATAAATATATATAACTTCTTTGCCTTCGACTATAGTGATATTATAATAGTAAAAGAGTGTTCAATGTCTAAATAATTTATATCTTAAATATGTTTATGATTATGAATATGAGTAATCTCAAACTATGCATTTTTATGCCCAAAAAAAAAAAATTGTTTGTGTGTATACCATGTACTTGCATTCTCCAATATTATTAAGTAAAGACAAATGACCAATGTTATGGGTAGATATGTATAAGTGCACCTCACATCATAACACATAAACATTACATTAGATGATTATAATTATGAATATCAGTTATTTGAAATCACATAATTTTATGTAAATAATTACATATAATATTATCAAGTATTATTATACATTTTTACTCACGAATCATCAATCATTTTTCTATACCTAATAATATTGGAATATGCAAGTATCTCTCTCTCTCTCTCTCTCTCTCTGTGTGTGTGTGTGTGTGTGTGTGTGTTTGTTTGTTTTTCTATGACTCATAAAATAATTAAGGACCTGTTAGACTCGCTATCCATCAACAGGCAAGTCATTATTAACAATATATTAGCATCAATTCTGTTTGGGTAACACATAATAGACATTGAAAGTGAGAAAATAAAGTTTCAAATGAAATTGTTATATCTAAAAAAATAAATTTAATAAACAAAATTAAAGAATTACAAAAAATGCCAATTTAACTTTGAAATCACCAAACTCCTTCAGCTTTACTCTAAATCACCATGACAAAGAGAAAATAATCAGCTTAAATTAGATTAAATTGAATAATAATAAAATTTAAATAACTTCCTTAATTTATTGTAAATCTATTTGAACTCAAATTATCATAAAAGCTCTTTAAAAACTTAGAATTTTATTTTAAGCATATAAGTAAATTCTCCCATATATTTATGCATGTCTTCTTTTGTTAGTAGATAGATGGTTTTCTCAATCTGATCTACTATGAATAATAGTAAATCTATTTGAACTCAAATTATCATAAAAGCTCTTTAAAAACTTAGAATTTTATTTTAAGCATACAAGTAAATTCTCGCATATATTTATGCATGTCTTCTTCTGTTAGTAGATATATTGTTTTCTCAATCTGATCTATTGTGATTGACTATTTGATAGGTTTAATAGAGATTTTTTTCCTTTGAAATCAAAGATTTTTATTATGTAGATAAGGGATTTATCTAATTTAGGAATAGACAATCTATTAAGATCTTCCTCTTTAAAAGGGTATTCAGCCATTTTGATATTTTTAATTAATTGACCATGCATCAATTGGGCTTAATCTCTCATGGGTGTGTCATATAAATTAGTCAATGATATGGGTCAGTCTATTTCAACATCTCCCCTAATTTAAGTTTATCTCTGACGGATGTTAACTTATTTGAAGCCGTCGAATTTAAACTTTAATTACATGGTTATGATTTCCTCACAGGATCAAAAACCATAATGCTAATATTTAGACTTCACTTTCGAATTTTAAATACTAAAAACTCTAATGTAAAAAAGGCAGTTCAACCAATTGAAATAACCGCCTTGATTGAAACCAACATTTTGGCCTCTCATATTGCCACTAATAGAACTATTAAATGGAATGAGGTAACATAGCTGAGCCATGGATAACTCAGTCAGCCTTGACCCCAAAATCAATTATAAATCAAACCATCTATCAGATAATTCAAACATATGATGGAGATGTGAAAGTAAGGTTTAATCATAGGAGATCGTTAACTATCTCTATAATAGTGATCTCATCTGTACCTTCTATTGGTTCATCTTCAACCCATGAAGAAGCAACATTAGAAGATCTTAAGCTAATTAGAAATTAAATCTTTCATCCAATGAGAGAAAATCGTTCTCCCACTTCTACTCCTTTTGAAATCAGTTTTAATTTTTAGTGAATTACGCTCTAGAAAGTAATGTAAGAGATACTCTTGTTTGAGAACATCATCAATCTTGCTATGAAAACTTTAGGCAATGATATCGAAAAAACACCACTAAAGAATCCCACTTGAGAAGTGAAATATATTTTTATGACATGCTTAGAAGAAATAAGCAAGGGAAATGGGTAATTCCATTTGACCCTTGGTTTACTCAGCACTAAGCTTATCAAGCTCAACTTATTATGATTAGTAAAAAATGGTAAAATGAACAAGGAGAGAAAATTGAGTCACATTATCATCCCATGAAAGTTAGCATTAACAATGATAAATATGAAAATCTTGAGCTAACAACCTTCAAAAAAATAAATACTAATGCTCAAATAGTAAAAGAATTCATTATTGTAGTAAAATAATTAAATTTCACTAACAGTACTTTATAGACAATTGTTGAACATTTATATCAAATACAAAATAAAATTAGACCAGCTTTTGAGAAAATTAGAGGAGCCTAAGAGGATAAATTCGGACAAAGGAATAACCTCATAAATGAGAAAATCTACTCTCCATATAATCAGGCATCCTAACATACAACTTCCACCAAAACTTGGCTCGACATAGCACCAAGTAATAAGGATTTAGAGAATTTTCTTTCTAGATGGAAAGAAAGATCTCTAACAACTATAAAAGAAAATTCAACAAATTCATCCACAAAAGATGAACTCTCTGATGACCAGGATGATGATTTAGTTGAAGATTTTTAAAACCTTCATAATAATGATTCCTTGGAATTTTATAAAATTAATTATCCAAAAAAACCTCTTGAACAATGAATTATAATCGTCCTCCTCGTATGGAAGTTAACTTTAGTGGAACTACCACTATATATCAAAGGACTTATGATGCCACATGTATATTTGTTTGGAAAATAGATGGCTTTAGTGATCATCAAATTAATAAGTGAATTAACCAAATGATGGTCTATGCTACTGTAGCACAAACCCAGTGATATGCCTCACCTATGATGGCTAGCATGATTATCAGTAGATTCACAAGCATACACAAACAATGGTGGGATAATTGTTTTTACTTATAATAAAAAAGAAAACATTCTTAGTGAAAAAAGATTGGAAGATCCCTCAAAACCAAACGAAGAAGCAGTTTTCACTTTAATAACTGCAATTCTTGAACGTTTCACAGGAAATGTATCTAGCCAATGAGAAATAACCAGATTTTTTCTCCAATAGTTAAGATGTGTTTCACTCACTCACCTTAGATAGTATAAAGTTACATTCTTAGCTAGAATGATGATGTTATCCGATGCCAATTCAATTCATTAGAAATAAAAATTTATTAAATGATTACATAATATGTTTATAGAAACGGTAAAAAGAAAATTTTTAAACCCACAAACAGGTGATATCCCATATGATATATTTACATATGAAAATCTTATTAGTACATGTGTTAAAACCTGTCTTAAGCTTTATGTTGATATTAAAGTTAATAATTAGCTCAAAACTCAATGGTTAACCTTTGCTAGTGGTGATTGAATGCAGATAAAGTATAAACTTTCAAATACAGCTATTTCTAAATCAAATATTTGCATTATCACTCCATTTTTACTTGTTCATAATCTTACCCAACATACTTTATTAGGTATTCCCTTTCTATTGAAAATAATGCCCATTCAAAAAATTGATCAATATGGCATTAGTTATACCATTTTTGATAAAAATAATACATTTCATTTCATTAATAACCCTCAAGAAGTACTTATTAATGAAATAAATCTTAATAAAAATAGAACCTTACACATTGATTATTTAAAAGAAGAAATTTTTTAGAAAACTCTCAAAACTCAACTTAATTCTCAAAATATTTAGTTGAAAATCTCAAAATTTTTTGAATATTTCCAATAGAGTATTTTGTGGAGAAAACCCCATTTCTTTTTGGAATAGAAAAATCCATAATCTTGCCCTGTCGTATTTTGAAGGGTTTAATGAAATGGTTATACCAATAAAAGCAAGACCTTATCAGATGAATGATCTTGTCCTGCATTATGCAAGGTAGTAATTTTTGATTTATTATCAAACGAGTTGATAAGAAACCCTTATTCGTCATGTTCATGCATTGCATTCTATGTTATGGATACAAGGGAAAAAAGAACAAAGTAAAGCTTGGCTTGTAATTAATTATAAACCGCTTAATAAAATTCTCAAATGAAGTAGATATCATATCCCTAATAAAAATGCCTTAATTAATTGCATATATAAAGCTCACAACCTCTCTAAATTGATTTAAAATAGAGTTATTGGTAAATTCCAATCAAGAAAAAGATATATATAAAACACCATTTACTGTACCCTTTGGGCATTTTGAATGAAATATCATTCCCTTTGGACTAAAAAATACTCATTCTGAATTTCAATATATTATGAATGATATATTCAAAGATCATTTTGAATACGTCATTGTTTACATTCATGGTGTCTTAATGTTCTTAAAAACACTTGAAGAGTATTTTAAACATTTAAAAACTTTTAAGTAGATAATCCTACAAGTTGAATTAGTCATTTCAGACTTCAAACCCAAAGATTAAATTATTTCATATTAAATTTTTTTTTCCCACACAACATATCAAATACTATTATTATTGCTATTAATAGAAGTATTGAATTTTTTGACAAATTTCCTGATCAAATTCTTGATAAAAATCAACTGCAAAGATTTCTTGGAACTCTAAACTATGTTGTTTAAGAATTTGACAATTGATGCTACTCCATTATTTGATGGATTAAATAAAAATCCTCCTCCTTGGGCAAAGCTTCATACATTAGTTGTCCAAAAATTTAAGCAAAGAGTTAAAAACCTTCCATAATTAACTCTCACTAATCCTAATTTCCTTAAAATCATTGAAACAGATGGCTCTAACTTAGGTTATAGTGGCATTCTATAACAATTTAATTCCTCTAAAAAATAAGAATTAATTTGTTTTGCATCTAGTAAGTAGAATCCTACCCAAGATAAGTATTCCACTATTTAAAAAGAAATATTATCAGTTTTGAAAGGAATTTCAAGAAAATATTTTGAATAAAAAATTTTTATTTCACGTTGATTGCTCTTCTGTTAAATTTATTTTACAGAAATTTGTTAAAAATTTTGCTTCTAAACAGATTTTTGCCACTTAACAAGCTTAATTATCTATTTTTGACTTTGATATTAAATATATTAAGCGTAATTCTAACTCTATCCAAGTTCTTAACCCGTGAATTCATACAGGGATACTCAAGGGTAGATCACCCGCCATTGGCATTGAATGCCTCCCTTTAATCCTAACATTAGGAGTGGCATTTCCTCTTGCAGTGGGCAAGGAATTCATGTTACGAATTCTATAACTGCATGAGTTCCGATTGACCTACGAAAATATTTTTATGAAAAAGCTCCTACTCCTACTTCCTATACAAAAAAAAAAAGAGAATTGTCATCTACTAAAGCTACTCCTTCATTCAAAGAAGGTGTAACATCTGAACCGATTTATGCACTAAACCAATCAAACAAAACATTATTGATATAAATCTTAGGGATTATAATATAAATAATAAAAAAACCATATTTTAAAGATAATTGTGAAATAACTTTTTTCCTTATTCATCATTCACTAGGGAGACTTACAAGAAAATCTCAATTCAGTTAAAATGTGTCGCTTTTGATAATACCAAAAATGATGCAACTCGTTTTTTTTTACTGCAAATGTATAATACAAAAGATTAATCATCACAAGGATTGAGATTTAACTCTATATCAAGAAAGACTTATTTATCGAACTACAAATTTACAATATGAAGTTGCAATTAACTGCTGGACTTATGTCCAGGCAATGATGAAAGATTTATTTTAGTAAATCATATCAAAAACATTCATGGCTCATCATTTTCATAGAAGATGCTGTTAGTAAAGAAATATCAGCTTGGCTTTGTCGTTGGTGAGGATATTTCGAGGCAAATCAGTCATTAAAAGATTATTAAATATAATGGGTTGAGGCGTATCTCAAAATGAGAAGCATTAGTCCAAGAAAATTATTGTAACAACACAATTTTATTTTTTTTATTTATAGATTGTTAGACTGATTGAGTTTGGGCTTGAACTGCAAAGACGATTTGTACTTAAATGGTAAACTTGACTTAATGTTAATTAAAAAAATTCATCAAATTAAGACCCTCATTCAAACTTACGAAGCTTTACAATCTTCATCATCAGCTCCTACTAATGACAAATTATCCATCAAAGAAATTTATGAAGGTTTTCATAAGAAATACCCTCATAAAAGTGCGAAAAGGATTCAATAGAGAATTATGGAAATATATCAAGAGCAATTCCAAAAATTGTTCAAAGCACCAATCTTTTTTCTTGAATGTTACAAAGAAGAAATGACACTTGACAGAGAATCGATGGCTGATAACGATGATCAAGATAACCGCAAAGGATAAACCAACTAACCAGAAGGAACAGTGATGAAGTAACAACGCTAGCTTTTATAAACCTATTTAATAAAAGTTATTCTCTTACATTATGAAGATTCTTTCTTAGCTCGAAAGAAATTTTTTCTTTTTGAAAAAGTAATGGTTCATTATTTAGATTATATCATCCACAAAAAGAAAACTAATTAGTGATATTGTAATAAATTTAGACTTTGAAGTTTGAGTCTGTTGTCATATATAGGGCTCATTTATTATGTTTTCATGTCCTTGGTTTGAACTCATTATATTCATTGCATGATTATTTGTAAGAGTATGAACTATAAATTAAAAAAAGAGCCTATTTTCATCGGGAACTTTTATAATTTATTGTTTTTCTTTTGCCTTTCTGGTTTTGGTGGTTGGTTTGGTTTTTCTTTCTGTTTTAGTTGAGTTTATTTTACCTATTTGATTTTTGTTTTGTTTTGGAGTTTGTTTTGTTTTTTGGTTCTTCTTTTGATACTGTTTGTGTGGAGTTGTTTGATTGATAGTTCTTCTCTTTGGTAATTGTTTGTGTAGTTGTTGTCTGGTGGTTTGGTTGTTACTGTATCTATCAAGATTGTTTTTGTTGTTGTTTGAGTTGTTCTTCTTTGTTCATGATGAGTTGTCTTCTGTATTAACTGTAGTTGGAGGTTGTTATCTTTCTCTATTTTCGAGTTTCTTTTTGGGAGACTTGTTGTTGGATTTTTTTTGTTGCTCTCTTTATTCACTAGTTTTAGTAGATTTTTGTTAAATTTAGTTGGTGTTTATGTGGATCTCTATCTTATAGATGTTTGAATGTTGTTTAACGTTGGTTTTGAGTATGTAGTTTCTTATATGGTTCCTATTTTTTTTTTAATGTTGGTTATGATTTCTAGTTTATTTTTGTTCTTTCTTTGTATTAGATATTAAATAGATTTTATGGGTACTATTTTTGATTGTTTGTTTCCTAGGGTATTTTTTAGGTTGATTTATAATATGTCATTTCCTTAATTAGACAATTGAATGCTTATTGAAATTTTATCTTGGTATTCTTATTTTTTTTTAATTTTTTCTTCGTTAAAGCTAAAAGAGATTATATTTGAATTGTTTAGTTTAAACATTTATTTAAGTCAACATCTCAATCTCATATCCTTTTGGTTGGGTTCAGTTATGCTGCTTTTTCTCTAGTTCTTTTAGTTGATTTGCAACTTGGTAGCTAGAGTAGATGTTGTTTGTATACCATGATTTATTTATTTGGATATGGATGGATTCTCTTGATTGTTTTAGGTTTTGACTATACTCTTTATCTTTATCTTTCTACCTTCTTATTTTCTGTTTTGTTTATGACTTTGTTTTGTTTATTTTGATTATAAATTTTTTGTGGCTTTTGTTAGTCGGGTAAGCTATTTTTTTTTTGGTCTGTTCTCCTTTGTGGTTGTTGTTCTTCTTTTGTTTGGTTGAGCTTCTTTATTTTTATCATTCTTCGATTTTTTTTGCTTTGGTTTTAGAGTTGTGTTATTTGTTTTGTTTGTAGGTTCTTCTATTATTATTGTTAGTTGTGGAGTTGTTTGCTTAATGATTGTTGAATTGTGGATTGTTGTTGTTAGCAGAGGATGCTCTCATTCTCATTTGTTGTTGTTAGATGTGGAGTTGTTTGTTTGGTCGTTCTTCTCTGTGGCATATGTTGGGCTGTCGAGCTGCTTGCTTGGTAGCTTCTAAATGGTGGATTGTCGCTGCTAATGAAATATGCTTTCAGTCTCATTTGTTATTGCTAGTGGTGTAGGTGTTTGCTTGGTAGTTCTTCTCTGTGGCAGATGCTGTGGTAACTCTTCACTGTTAGTATGCTGCTACTAATCGAGATTGCACTCATTTTCAGTTGACCTTATCATTCTTAAAAAAATGGTTGGAGATACAATTTTTTTCATTCTTCTTGACATGTTGAAGGAACAATTTGTTGCTGCTTACATGTGATTATTCATCTTAGTGATGTTTAAGCCAATTGTAGCTATTGTTAGATAAAGTTGTGTATGTATTTCTTCTTCTTGAACTTTGTTTGTTTCTTTATTTGAGCTTTCTCCTAGAGCTCGTGTCCTGATTGTTCGCTCTCTTCTATATATTTTTTTCTAATTGTTAGTTGATAAACAAATAAAAAAAATACCAAAATAATAATAATTATAAATATAAAAAAAAAATCCTTGGCCTCTTATTTCGTGAAAATATTTGCGTACATAAGATGTACGCAGCTCTGCGTACATCAGAGGTTATTCAGGGGTACAATGGGGTTATATCTGGGTTATACCTCCTTGTAACCTCCAGTATAACCCGGATATAACTCTCCTGTACCCCAGAATAACCTCTCTGATGTATGCAGATATTTTCCTTTCAAGTCCTGCAAACCAATAAATAGCACATAGGGATGATCTGCTTCTTTCGTCTGCCCGGATTCGCTTAGGATGACCTCCGCTTTATCGTGCCCTCGTTTTTATCGTTAGGAAGAGCGGGAAGCTGACAAGCCATAACGGTTTCAACCCCTTCTAGGGTTCCAGACGAAGCGTAGAAATGTTGAGCAAGAAGAGGAGGCGGGAAGATCGGCCGTCGATCCATCCTCATAATCGCTACGCCGAAAACCCACCGGACTTCGCGCAACTCGCATCACTATACTCCTCCTTCGAGGCCTTCGTCTTCTTCTCCCGCTCCGGTCGACCCACCATCGACTGGAAAGACTTCAACGCCACCCGCGAGCTCACCCGCGTGCTCCTTCTCCACGATCACGCCGTCAACTGGTAAGCTTGATTCCTTTGTTTTATTTGAAAACTAGAGGGAAATTGTTGGTTTCATTGTTATTTTTTTTTTAAAAGACTATTTTAGAGGAATTTAAGATTTGATGGGCTAATTTGAAGGTGGATTCCTGATGGGCAGCTCTGCCCTACGGTTCCAAATCGATCGAATTATATTCACTGGATCAGTGATCTGCTGTCTTCCGACCTTATACCCGCAAGACATGGATCGGATGACAGAGTTAGAGGATTCGACATTGGGACTGGTGCTAATTGTATTTACCCACTTCTCGGTGCATCTTTACTGGGATGGAGTTTTGTTGGGTCTGGTAGATTTCTCGTTTCTCTATCGTATTTTGTACTTATCCTGTTTGATGAAGTGCCTGATGATGTGTTTGGAATGCTGCTCATAGATGTAACAGATGTTGCTCTAGAGTGGGCTACAAAAAATGTCGAGAGGAACCCCCACCTTTTGGAACTCATCCAGATTAGGAATGCTAATGATCCATTTAGTTCAGGTGGTTTTACATCGAGCAGAAGATATATCATCAATGAGAATAATCCCGAGCTGTATGTTGCTGGGAAGACTCAGCCTCTGTGTCAAGAGGTGGAGGAATCTGGTATCCTACGACAAGCTGTTCTTGTAGGTGTTGTTAAAGATGGTGAAAGTTTTGACTTTTGCATGTGCAACCCTCCATTTTTTGAGAGCATTGAGGAAGCCGGTCTCAACCCTAAGACTTCATGTGGAGGGACACCAGAAGAGATGGTTTTCCCTGGTGGAGAAAAAGCTTTTATCTCTCACATCATTGAGGATAGTGTTGTGCTACAAGGCTCATTTAGGTGAAGCGCTCAGTAACTTGTCCTTCGCCATCTATTCTTAGAATTATTCAGGGACAAGTGACCAGTTCTTCTGTTCTATTTTCTTGTTGTAGGTGGTTCACAACTATGGTTGGGAAAAAAGCCAACTTAAAGTTTCTAATATCAAAACTCCGTGAGGTTGGGGTGTCTATTGTGAAGACAACAGAGTTTGTCCAAGGTCAAACAGCTCGATGGGGCCTTGCATGGAGTTTCATTTCCCCAAGCAAGGACTTTATTTCATCTAACACACTTATGAGTACCAAAATTTCCTTTACAATTGAGGTTTATCCATCATGCATGTTTTGCTGTGATAAATTTCATGCTTTACCACTTTTTTTTTTTTCTATCACTATCATAAAAAGTTTTTTTAAACATTTAATTTATTTGCTCTAAACTTGGTTTACTTGAAAAAACAAGTTGGTTCTGTTTTCTTTTGCATCATGTTTTGTTTTTCCTTTTTGTCCGGAAAAATATATGGTTTTTTGGTAAAATTGTTGTCTAAAACATTGTAATAAATTTGCTTTTTTCTAAGAAATTGTTGTGAGATTATCATGAATTGGTTAGATAATTAAAATTAGAATCACTATGCAATAACAAAGAAAATCGGATAAACTGATTTCAAAATATTATAGTTATTGTTGTAGTTAGTTAATTATGTACATAAAATTTGAAATAAATTTCCAGCACTAATGAAGTAATTATTTATGATGCAATTGTTTAATAATACTATTTAATTTTAATTGATAACAAATAATTTGGCAACTTCCATCTATTATAAGGGTATTTTACGAGCTAGCTAAAAAGGAATGAGAATATTTAGAAAAGGGTAGTGGATTTTGCACATATTAGATGGTCTATCAATAAAAATTTGCCTTGAATATTTTCGAAGTTGCTTTTAACAAGTGTAAATTCTAATATAGCTTAATTGTTTAACTTTTTCATTGGGTTGCACTTTTCTGTGCAGTTGTAGTCTTTTCATTTACCAAACATCCTAAAACCATTTTTGTTATTTCGGAAAGAAAAATCAGTTATTGTCAAATACCTCTAAATATGAGTTCAAATCTATTATACAGTTCTATTGATTGAATTGGTAGGAAAGTTAACTTCTTGTGAAAAAAAAATTGCTTATTTTATTTAGGGCTGAGAATTTGGCTCTGAGATTGCCAAGCACTTGAACATTGATTCAATATTTGACTTGGATCTAAATCGTATTGAAGTAAGCTAGTTGAACTATGAGTTGAAATCATTGATCAAATTTTTTTCAGGTCTATTTCAAGCCATACATATACCAACCTGAATTGACTCGAGATCGGCTCTAAGTTTTCAAAATGAACTAGAAATATATATAAATATATATATATAAATATATATATTCACACACACACACACACACACATAGAATGCTCAATAAAATTTTAGAATGCACAAGTGGTAATTTTTTGAGTATTTTAATAATTTATGTGTGCTTATTCGTTTTAAGTTGGCTCAATCGAAGTGAGTCAACTCATTTTGATTTTCGACGAAGAATATATCCAAATAACTCAATTTGAGCTACTTTGGTTTGATTTTGAGCTAGATCGAGCTCGATTAAATTTTGAGCTGAACTGACTCGAAATTGAATTCAACAAGCCATGATCCCATTTTGTGCCACATTCAAACTCATTCGAGCAGACCCCAGCTTGGCTCAAAATAGGATCATTCATAGCCCAAATTTTATTTTCTTATGTTAGCTTGTGTTGCTAAATGTCAAAATGCTAATAACTTCTTTCAACATCAATTCAGAAGATATGCACAGTTAGTGAATGCCGGCATTATCATCCAATTTTGTTTATATTCCTAACATTATGATTCTTCTTTCTCCCTTATTAGTTTGCATCACATAGGACATAAAAACACTTATTTATTTTGCTGCACTTTATTATCTTACATTATATATTAATTTATCTGATTTTATACAAATTTAACCAACATGATAGTTATCTCACTTCATTTTAACTTAAACTTTAATCAATGACTCCGTTATTAAATCTTGCCGGGGATGCATATCAAAGCACTGTCTTATTTAGCTATAGAAACCTTTCATTGAACTCAATGCTTTAAATTAGATTTTAATAAACCTTTCACAATGAACTCAATCCGGTAGTTTCCAGGCTGCAAGGAAAGATGATATAGTGCATTCCTTAGTACTAATTTTTCTTAAAACATATTTTTTGTCTTATGAAACCTTATCTTACATAGATGACCCCAAACCTGTGTTTCTCTCATCATTGAAAACTCATCTAAAAAAACTTTATTTCAGCTTATGAGCATAGTTGGGGTATCGATATTGTGGAATCTTCAATTAATCCACGTTTCCAAAAGATCAACTTAATTTATTAGATGCATTAGCACCATTTTTATTTGAAGAATGAAGTGCATCATATAATTTTGGTATTTGTCATTTGCTCATCTATTCTAGAAGTTTGAAGAAGTCAATTTATGGATTATTTCATTTTGAATGATATTATTATACAAACCATCATTTTCTAATATAAAAATTATGTTTTTGAAGCATCTTAGGATTCCATGATTGAGGAACATAAAAGTAGCAATGCTCAATCTAGGACAATTACAATACCAAGGATATGGGCGATATTAAGGAATTCATGATGACAACATATTATGCAGCTTTGTTAAATTTTCCCTGTTTTAACAATTGTTTGGTGCAATATTACATGTATGCTAGAATAAGTCGCAAATTAATCGAAGCTGAAATGTTCTGCAAAAGCAAGTCATCTTTGCGATGCTAAGTTGGGGTGCAATTATAAATGCTTATGCTAATAGAACATGCAACTAGAATATTGAAGACTAGTTACAACTGATGTTAAAAGAGCATGAGGACAAAAGGGTCAAACACAATTGATGTTTATAATGTTAAAACAAATATATATCTCTTTAATATTACTGTATATTTTTTGTAATTAGTTATGTTATTGATTTAATCTACTATATATTCATGTAGATGCCTGCTGAAGTTTAACGCATACATTTGATTTTGAGCAATCTCCCCTTTATAGCCTTTCTCACTTCTACTTATTCTCAGCAACTTAATGAGAGGATAAATCAATTATTTCATGAAATCTTATATGTTAGTAGAGCATCAATCTCTTTTAAACCTCACAATCCCGTTATTGTTCTTGCTTGCCTACCTGTACCCCTGAACCAGCTCAAAAACTTACTGGATTAACATTTCCTTGTCACCATCGTCTTAATCTGTTTACACTATAGTTCTCATGTCCTGCCTTGTATCTAGGCTTCATAAACTCCATTGCTATTCAGAACTTTCTCTCTACTTGCTGCAGCAATCAAACTCCATCAACCACATTCTAGCAAATGACTTTCTATGTCGCCTTTAACTCAACCACATTCCACATTACTATGCAATATCACTTAGAACATAATCACTCGTTCCATCATAAAAAACCTATCCAATATCACCATTATCTCCAACCCCAACTATATCCCAAGAAAATTTCAAGTTATTTCTCTTCTTGAAAGATATGAGTTAGAAGGATTTATTAATGGTACTCATTCTCATCCCTCGTCTGCAATTGTGCCACAAATTATGCAGATGTCAATGTCTATTTTAACTTTTTCTCCCTCCTTGGAACAACAACCATACCACATTTAGTCAAACTCTTATCTTCCTCTCCACAAAATCCTAAGAACTATGGAGTTCCATTGCTAATACCTACGCCAAACTTTCCTGAGGTGATATGAAGCAAACAAAAGAACATTTGGAGAACAATGTAAAGGGAACTTGCTACATCATTGAAAAAGTGTAGTTGAGCAATAATTATGTAGATGACTTGGCATCCTAGGCAATCATATTGATGCTGAAGATCTCATCGGCAAGATTCTTGATGTCTTAGGCCTAGAGTATCATGCAATTTTCTAGGCAACCAATTGCCACTAGACATTCATCTTCTTTAATGAACTCCATGAGAAACTCCTCAATAAAGAAGCATCCTACCATTCACTGCAATAAATAATATTGATACATATCATATTCCTCATATCCTCTATTGTTGGGTAGCCAACTCATGCACTTCGTTGTGATTGTCCTGTCAATCAGGAAGGACGGAAATTAGACAGCTAAATTAGGAGTTCTATAATTAGGAGCTTCCTTATTTAAATTATTTCCAATATCTTTATTATGATTTATTTCCCTTTTAGCTGAATATTTAGATTAGAAATATGTATTATTAAGTTACCTAAAATAGATTATGCACTTTATTCTGTTCCTAAAATAGATTGTAAGATTATCATTTAATGGAATGAAAGCAAAGGGAAAAGGCATCGAGCCTATTCAGAATTCAGACTATTTTTCTCAAAACTTTGACATGGTATCAAAGCCAAAATTGCCCTAACCACCGGTAGTTATTGGAGGACCGTTAAGGCTCCGTTGGCGGGAAGGGAGGAACTATTTCTTCGCCTTGATTCACCCATCTAAGGATTTTTGTCCGCTGCGACTGCTTCGTATGCCTTCGATTCTTCTTCTTCCATCTCCCGTGTCTGGTTATGTCTCCTGTGTTTGATTCCAGGTGCTATCTGCGATCCTGTTCATTTGTTACCTCGTTTGTGATTTAAGTCTCATTCACAATCGGCGATCTCGTTCACTTCATTCGCTTCGTCTGCTTCGAATCTCCTTCGCTAGCCATCGCTGCTTCTACGGCATCTTCGACTACTCCCGCTTCATCTTTCTCCGCTTCGATTTCGACTTATTCGTCGCACCTAAGGATTGGAGGCTTCAACACTCCTTCCTAGATTCACGACTTCGACATCTCGACTTCAACACTTTGGGCGTGAAGATCAGGGAATATATCGTCCTCGTCGTCGAAAGAAGAATTAATAGCATTTGGATCGTATAACAAGACGCAGATCCTACTTGTGGACTATGATCAGTAACATTTGAATCATGACACGAATCCTATTTGTAAGCTATGATCGATAGCATCTAGATCATGTAACTGGATTCTATTTGTGGGCTATGATCAGTAGCATTTGGATCAGAACACGGATCCTACTTGTAGGCTATGATCGATAGCATCTGAATCGTGTAACTGGATCTTATTTGTGGGCTATGATCGGTATCATTTGGATCATGACGCGGACCCTACTTGTATGCTATGATCGATAGCATATGGGTAGTGTAATTGGATCCTATTTGGGGGCTATGATCAGTAGCATTTGGATCAGGACACATATCCTACTTGTAGGCTATAATCGATAGCATCTGGATCGTGTAACTGGATCCTATTTGTGGGCTATGATTGGTAACATTTGGATCGTGTAACTGGAAGCGGACCTTGTGGCTATGATTCAAATTTTTGGACGACAGTGATAAATGATTTCTTGCTTTTCTTTGCTCAAATCATATTATGGTTCAAGAGTTGTCTCTGAGGCTTCGACATTCTCGGCTTCGACAGCTTCGCCGCTCCGGCCTCCACACTCACGACTTGAGAATTTTTTGGTCCCGACAGTGTTATCATGTTCTTGTTGGTAAATTATTGTTTCCTGATCATTTAGCATTAATTTGAGGGGGGATGTCAATCAGGAGGACGAAAATTAGGCAGCTAAATTAGGAGTTTTTTATAATTAGGAGCTTCCTTATTTAAATTATTTCCAATATCTTTATTATGATATATTTCCCTTTTAGCTGAATATTTATATTAGGAATATGTATCATTAAGTTACCTAAAATAGATTATGCACTTTATTTTGTTCCTAAAATAGATTTTAAGATTATTATTTAATGGAATGAAAGCAAAGGGAAAAGACATCAAGCCTATTCAGAATTCAATCTATTTTTCTCAAAACTTTGACACGTCCACCATATCGAACTAATTTTGGCCTTTGCCAAGCATTTTGTGTTCAATGCGAACATCCTAATGGTGTTCCACCTTTGTTCTCATTTTCTCAAATTCAAAATTAGATTTCTACCCCTCTGTTACACATCCTAAGACACAGTACTCATCAACACCTGGACAACTGAATTCTATCATTTCACTAGTGAAATTGACACTCTTGATTACTCAATAAAATAACATCTCATGCACCATTTACTTGAGCAATCATATTTGGAATAATCCTTACAATGAAAAGCAACATGAGTCACCTTATAAACCAAAAACTCTGCTCTCTACCTACTTCCTCTCATACCTTTAATTTAATTAATGCTTTATTTGTATCTAACATAAAAAAAGAATGTTGCACGTAATTATTAGTTTCCTTACCCTAATTGTGCTTCTATTGAAGTTTCATTTGATTGTTTTTATTGGATGCATCTACTCATAGTGGTAATTCTTTTTAAGAGACGAGCTAAACATGATATATGCAAGTAGTAGTGATGGGTGATCTTTTATTTGGATTAATGCTTCAAATGGTTTTATATATTTAATTTAATATTTATTTGGAGTTTATGTTATGAAAATGAGAGATTTAGGGTTTGTTTGGGGTAACTGCAACTTTTAAAAAAGTAATTGTAAAGTTGTGGCGGAGAAAGTAACTTCTTATAAACCCGCAGTGAGGATTACAAATATTTATTTTTTTCAAAAAGATTAAACAATAACTTTCTTACAACCTTCACATTTTAGCATCTCAGGTTAAAAAAAAAACACATTTCCACCTAAAGAATTTCTAAAAAACAACAAAAGATAATTCCCAAAATAAAGCTGTGATGGCGACCTTGAATGCAAAACAAACAGAAAACTGTCCCAAATAGATCCTTAGAGAGGTGAAATAATATCAATACTAGTCAAGATTGGCCTAATTTGGAATTTCATCATACATGGTTCCATGGGAGAAAATAAAAATGCAAGTAAATTAATAAAAGCTACATCTAAATAAATCTAAAGTTGGTCTTTGTCATGAGCTCTTAATCTTACATATATATTTGCTTGGGCCGTTGCTAAAACTCTTGTAATTGGACTTTTGTGCTAATCCATTTGTTTGGGCTAATTTGGAATATCACTTTTGGGAGACCATACATGATTCCATGGGAGAAAATAAAAGTGCAAATAAATGAATACAAGCTACATGAAAATAATTCTAAAATTTGTCTTTGTCATGTGTTCTTAACCTTGCATGTATATTTGCTTGGGCCTTTTGATAATACTCTTGGAATTGGATTTTTATGCTAATCTATTTGATATGCTTCTATAACTCCCCCAAACATAATTTAACTTTTGCTTTGTAGAGTTAAAATTCATTTAGCTGATGACCAATTGAAGGGCTAGTCAAAATTTGAGCGGGCTAGGCAAGTGTCTTAAGTAGGTTTCTTATTGCTTCAATGAACTGAAAATCTACACTCATTAATTGGGTCTGTGGGCACTTAACAATGTTGCGCTCAACTTCCAAATAAATAGGAGGTAAGAGATCATGCAAGTGGAGAGCTATGCCTTCTTTTAGGTAGTCTTTGAATGAGCGAATATTTGTTAAATATTTTTTATGATGGAATATCTTCAATATTAACAACTAGATTGATGGGCATATCAACAAACAAATCAAAGAAATCCTTAATTTCACTTCTCATTAAATTTTGGAAGAATCACAAATCTTTTTATTAATTTTTAAAATTTTGTTATTTAGTAATACTTAGATCATAACGCACCTCCTTTAAATTTCTTTGTTGAATGATTAAGATTTATGCTAAAAGCATGTTTATTATTTTTCTTAACTTTTGGTTTTTTTACGCCTTCATGTTGCATTGAATGTCCTCAGTAAATGATAATGCAAAATCAAAAAAATACATTAAATGTTAGGTTAATAATAGCAATTGGTCATCATGGGTTTTATGACTTATATTCAAGTCATTAAAGATATGTATACTAGAGATGTTACTTGTGTTCAAACTGAAGGAGGATTGACAAAATATTTTCCTATTTCTGTTGGTTTACATCAGGGATCGACTTTACGCCCATATCTTTTTGCTTTAGTTATGGATGGTCTTACTGGACATCTACAAGAGGATGTACCTTGGTGTATGCTTTTTGCTGATGATATTCTTCTCGTAGATAAAACAAGAGAAAAAGCCCAGGAAAAACTTGAATTATGGAGGTCTACATTGGAGTCTAAAGGCCTTCGTTTAAGTAGAACTAAAACTGAATACATGGAATGTAATTTTAGTAGTAATAGCTCTAGTGACAGAAGTGTGACTTTGGGTGATCAAATTATTAAAAGGTGTGAACGATTTAAATAT
>NW_018237541.1:759275-807944 GCF_001263595.1 Phalaenopsis equestris | reverse complement strand
CGCTAAGGCTGAAAGGAAAATTTTATAAGATGGTGGTGAGACCTGCAATGCTCTATGGGGCTGAATGTTGGCCTTTAAAAGAGAAGCATAATAATAAGTTAAGTGTTGCCGAGATGAGAATGATTAGGTGGATGAGTGGCTTTACACTTAGAGACAAAATGCGGAATGAATATATTCGTGATAGGGTTGGTGTAGCTCATGTGACAGACAAATATAGAGAAAGTCGTCTTAGATGGTTTGGTCATATTAAACGTCGACCATTAGATGATCCGATTAGGAGAGTAGATGTTTTAAATTCGACTTGTGTTAAGAAAGGCAGAGGTAGACCTAGGAAGACTTGGGCTTATTGTATTAAAAATGATCTTAATTTACTAGAACTAAATGAAAATATGACACTAAATAGGACGCAATGGAGAAAAAGGATTCATGTAGCCGACCCCACGTAGTGGGATTAAGGCTTTGTTGTTGTTGTTGTTGTTGTTGTTGTTGTTGGTCATCATGGGTTTTAGCCACATATTGGCTCATCCCGTTAAGTGTAAAAAATATAAATGAATGTCGTCTTTTCATATATTGGTTCTTGTTCATTATTTTTTTTATTTTCTCTTTTTTTATTGATCGGAGTGTTCCACTAGGTTATTGCGCAGATGATTATATTTTAACGTATTTTGAATGTTTGGATGTACAAGTATTCCAAATGATATGCTAGTAGGTAGTTAGTCACAAGTATTAATCACTTTTTTTTGTTTTTTTTAAATTATGAGTCATCGCCTTTAATGGTCCTCACCTCTTTTATTAGGACTAAGCTTTTGTGAGGATACCTCTCGATTTATTTAACTAGAATAGACTAGCATGCTATTCAATGTGAATCAAAGAAGGGAGTTGGATTCTACGGTTACACTTAATAAGATAAAAGAGTGGAGATTTGATGCTTATGAATTAGTGAGTAGATATAGGCGATTTGATATCAATCCTGAAAGAGAGAGATAATTTAAGTTAGTTAAATGAACCTTTTTCGTCTTTATTTTAATGAGAGCTTCTAGTTTTATAGATATATAAGATAACTCTATCTTTGAGAGAGACTCATGTCAAATAAAAAGAGCGACTTTGCTTAAAACAAACTATTCATCTATCTTGGGGTATTAATTTTCTTGCAAGGAATACCCTTGCCACTTTTATTTTTGAGTCTAAGCCTAGATCACTCTGATCCCTATGTCTAAATTGTTCTACCGATTTTATTTTATTTCGTGTACTCTTTTTTAGGTTTTCTCAACCATGTTCTAATAGTAATTTTAAACTGTGCATTGAACTTCAAGTTATCTCCCAATATTCAATATTACACCTCTTTTATCCAGACATGTTTCAAGTATCTCATGCATATATATTTATTTACATTTGATATAAGGGAATTCCAAGAATCCCCATGAAGCAAAATCTTTAAAGATCTATTAGGAGACTAGAGCACAAAACTCTCCCACCATTACAACCATTTTTGGCCAGCAATTTGCTGGTTGATTTCCTTCCCTGGGGATATGTGTCCATATGACATTTGCTGATTTAGTTAAAAGGGAGATCTTCTTGATCCAGTGGATGAGCTGCTGTGGGATGTTGGAGTTCTTATGTAGGATCTGGATGAGTTGTAAGGAATCGAAGTCCATATTGTATGTATGAACTGTAATGATATTGCTAGCTTCAGGGCCTAGTAGACTGCAACAGATTCAGTCTCTAAGGCATTGTCGGTAGCCACTGGTGATTGAAAGAACCAAAGACAATTTCCATTGTGATCTTTGCAGACACCTCCAATTCCAGCAACAACTTAAGAGAAATTTCCATCAGAGTTAATCTTAACCCATGGTTGAGCAGGCTTTCTAAATATCAATTTTTGTATTACAAGTGTCTTTAGTGAACCAGCCTCCCAATAAGTATGATGGAAAATTTTCCTGATTCTAGTTATATTGAAGATGCAGCTGGTATAGATAGCCACCTCTGATACAGTCAGATTTTCATGTTTAGCGATATTTCTAGCCATCCATAAGAACTAGAAATTGATTAGAGGGATATATTGTTGTTGTTGCTCCTTCCAGTCATTCCAACATTCTTCTATACTTACCCTCTATACTTACCCAATTGTAACTATACTTACCCAATTGTAACCCATAGATCTCAAACTCAATATATATATATATATATTGTTGATGTTTGAAATAAACAGTTCAACGTTATTGATAGTAGGTGTTTAAACACAATTACAATAGACATAATCAAGAAAAGAAATAAAACAGAATAAAACAACTGGCGAAAGAAAATAAAATAGAATAAAACAAAATAGGGAATACATAATGCTGAAATAAGAGCAAATAATAAGTAATAATGACTAGAGATTGTCGTTATAATATAATACTCCTCTTCAAGTTGAAGCATAGATCCATAATGACTAGAGATTGTCGTTATAATATAATACTCTTCAAGTTGAAGCATAGATCTCAGTCATGTTCAACTTGGATTTGAAGTCATTAAACAAAGGGCGAGGAAGATTCTTGGTGAGGATGTCCGCTAGTTGACCATTAGAGGGCACATATGGAACACAAATGTCATCGTCCTCAATCTTTTCCTTAATAAAGTACTTTTCGATCTTCACATGTTTGGTACGATCATGTTGGACTGGATTGTGAGCAGTGCTGATTGCAGTCTTATTACACGGAATAGCTTTAGGGGGACGAAGGTAGTCATACAGAGTTCGTGGAGCATAGCCAGAGAGTTTCACAAATTCCTAATGACAGACCGAAATTCAACTTTAGCACCGCTTCGGGCAATCATAGATTGTTTCTTGTTTTTTCACGTGAGAAGATTGCCCCATACAAATGAGTAATACCCGAGGTGAAACTTTGATCATAAATTGATCTGACCCAATCAACATCTATATAAATAACAATAGATCGAGAGTTGTGATAGGAGAAAAACAAACCTGAGCTCGGTGTACCTTTTAAATAGTGGAGAATTTAGTGGATAAGTTGGAAATGGTGCTCGTAGGGGTCATGCATGAATTGAATCACTATTTCAACTGCATGACATGTCTGGGCAAGTATGAGCAAGGTAGATGAGTTTTTCCATAAGACGCTGGTAATGAGTCTTGTTGACAAACACAACATTGGGTATGTGAGATAATTTTTTATTAGGATCCATAGGAACAATTACAGGTTTACACAAAAAGATCAATCACAAATTTGTGCTGAAACAAACAAATTTTCCGAGACGACCGAGCCACTTTCATGTCTAAGTAGTACATGGGAGATCCTAAGTCCTTCGACTTGAAAGACGTAGTAAGAATGTCTTGTAAGGACTTCAATGCTAAGAAGTACCCGACCATTCAAGGATGTCGGAAGAAGAGGATGTGATCCGATTAAACATGAATAAAATCTTGGCCCATGACCACCTTTCTGAACTTCTCAAACCAGGTTTTGAGGACAGCTTTAACCCGTAGAGGGACTTTCGTAGCTGTACACTTGTCCTCTGGATGCAATAGAATCAAAGCCCGGAGAGAGACATGTTCACCTCTTCTGTCAGCTCGTCATTCAAGAATTCATTTTTGATATCTAGTTGGAATAAAGATCAATTCAGATTCATTTTAATTGAAAACAAGACTCGAATAATGTTTAACTTCGCCACTGGAGCAAATGTTTCCTCATAGTCAACTCTGTTGGTCTATGAGTATCCTTTGACGATCCATATTGTTTTGTTGCTTTCAAAGGACCCATAAGAGTTGAATATGGTGTTGAAAATCCATCAACACCCTACAACTTTCTTACCCCGAGAAATGTCAACGACGTCCCATGTATGGTTCTGCTGAAGGACATTCAACTCCATTACTGTTGTTTTTTGGGTTGGGTCAACATGAGCAACCTTAATAGTAGTTGGGATGTGATGGTCCATTAGGACAGTAGCAAAAGCTTTGTAGGTCGGCTATACTATAGAAAGAGACATATTTTGCCTTAGAATAGAGGGAGCATGTCTTATTGCGTACCTCACTTGGAGAACTCACCTCCTCATTTGGAAGGGTCGTGCTATGGATGTTGCTTGGAGTGGACTCAAGGTTCTGTAAGGAGGTAGAGAGCTCCAAAGTAGGAGCAATACGATGGGTACACTGAGTGCAGACATAGACAATGTGAGGACGAGATGAAGCACTCAACGAGATAGGGCCGTCCTCAGTATTAGGAACAATGGGGGGACCATCCATATAAGTAGGATAAGGGATAGTGTCGGAAAACTCAAGCTCCCTCTCAATAGAGACTGAGATAGAAAATAGGGAACATTTTCAAAGGAGACATCAGCACTCACATAGATTTTGTTTGTGGTCGGATCAAGACACTGATACCCCTTTTGAGTTGCGGGGTATCCTAGGAAGATATATTTTATGGATTTGGGATTAAGTTTACTTTGAGTAGGGGCAATGCTCCGAACAAAGGCAGTGCACCAAAAAATCTTAAGATCTAATGTGGAGAAGACCCAATTGGTGGGGAAGCATGACATCGGGATGGTTAAGGGGGTTCAAAACTTGTAAATTTTAGAAGGCACTTTATTTATGAGATGTGTGGCAGTTAGAATGACATTGTTTCAAAACCGTTTCAAAACTTTGAATTGAAATATAATGGAGCGAGCAATGTAGAGGCAACGGTTTTTTCTCTTGGCTACCCATTTTGTTGAGTTTTCGTGCAAGAGCTGTGGTGGAGGATGTCTTTAATTACCAATATATCACTAAAAATAGAGTTGAAAAACTCGCGATCATTGTCGGTTCGAAGGAACCAAATAGGAGTTTTGAACTGATTTAAGACAAATCTGTAGAAGTTTTAGAAGGTCACGAAGACTTCCGATTTGTCTTTTAAAATGTTGACCCACGTCATTCAAGTGTGTTCATCAATTAAGGTCAAGAACTACCGCTTATTGGTATAGCTCAAAGTGAGGGAAGGTCCCCATATATCACTATGAAAGAGGAAGAAAGGGGAGGAAGGTAACTGTGAGGTGGGTAATGGATTCGATGATGTTTGGCTAATTGACATGTCTCATAATTGAAGTTAGAGAGATTTTTATTATAAAACATCAAATGAGACAATTTTCAAATATTGAAAACTAAGATAATCTAAACAACAATGCAACAACATAATGAGACATTTAATGACTCGATATATGCTACAACTTTTGAGTGGTGTGCCCCCTCACTCTTTGTGCTCTCTTCTTGGAAGTAGTAGAGTCCAACTATCTCTTAGCAGTTTCAAGCATCCTCTCCGAATGACGATTCTGAAAAACACAACTATCAAAAGAGAAATTAACAACGCAATCGATATCATTTGTCAACTTGCCAACAGATAACATGTAGATTGATATCGAGGAACATGTAAGACAAACTCCAGAGTTAAATCAACTGTTAGTATAATCAACCATTTACCATCAGTGGAGCTATAGGATCCATCGATAATTTTAATGATATTTTTTTCAGAGCACGGATAGTTAGTTGAGAAAGCTTGCGAGCAGCCAGTCACATGATCTGTGACTGGATGATGAATAAATAATCCACGGACTAGATGATGAATAAACTGTGAGAGCCATATGAAGAGTACCTTTTCGGCGTGAGCGGTCTCACCCACAAAGACTTGATTGGCTCCAAGAAGCTTTATCAATTGCTCTATCTGGTTTTTCAGCGACTCGGAGGATTCTAGGATGTTCCAAATAAGAGTCAGTTGAGCCGTGGTTGGTTTGACTGTTGTCTTGAGACCCTTGGCAGCAGAGGATTTAGCCGAAGGTTTGTACGCTAACTTACCGTGAAGTTTCCAACACTAGTCCTAAGTGTGGTTTGGTTTGTGACATTAATTACAAGTGAGGTGACCGGTCCGAGGTGAGGTGACATGAACAAGTGCTGAGCACTATTTGAGATCAAGGCTGACGATTCAGCTGAAGGAGTAGAAGTGCGAGCATGATGTCTGTTGCTTTCTTCTCGACAAATTTCGGTGAATGTAACGTAAGCGGAAGGAAGAGGATCCCGACCAAGAATACAACCCTAAACTTCATCAAGGCCTTTGTTAAGGCCAACAAAGAATTGGAAAATACGATTCTTTTCTACAAATTGCTAGAAGAGGGATAAGTCGGCTGGAGAATCCCAAGTGTAGTACAAGTCACATTTCATCCATAGTGCAACAAGGTCATTATAGTACTGAGTCACAGTCCTTGAACCCTGTTTTGCCTCCTGGATCTTTTTAGATACCTCATAGAGTTGACCGAAATTTCCTACATCCTAGTAGGTATCACGTACAACCGTTCAAATGGCACTAGTTGAAAGAAGGAACATATATGACCGTCCAATTGAAGTCTCCAAGGAATTAATCAGCCATAACATGACCATAGAGTTCTCCACTTCTCAAGCTCCATAGGCCGACCAGTCATTGGAGGCTCACGAACCTACCTGTGAGGTAACCAAACTTCCCACGTCTTTTGATGAACAATGACACCTTTTGAGACCATTGAAGAAAGTTACTCCATTCAGTTTTTAGGTTGTGATTAAGAAATTCATGTTAGTTTCCAATCCTCAAGTTTGCAAGGAAGTGGAAATTGGAGTTGATCCTCGAGTGGAATCAAGAAAAGCTCTGAAGGTGATTCAGTGTTGGAGGAATCCACCATAATTCTGACTGAGTCAAAGGAGATGTTTTGGTTTTGAGTCATGAAAGAATTCTAGTAGGGTTACAACATAAGAACCAATATGTAAGACATTTTTATCCTCCGGTCTCTACCTATCAACGACAGAAGAACTATGGCTGTTGCAGACTCGACAGAAGAAAACCACAGAACTTGTGGCAGAAGGGGTTACTAAACTCAACTAGAATCAGACAGGAAACTGTTTATAGAATTGTCGGCGGCTGGATCAGGCGGTAGGAAGACTGGTGCTTGCGGTTGCTGGAACATACGGTTGGAACATAGGGCTGCGGTTGCTGGATCCAGCGTTTGGCTCTAATGTCATGTTTATATTTGGAATTGAGCATCTCAATATTATTAATAGGATGAGGGGTATTTAAACCCAACTACAATAGGCATAATAAAGGAAATAAATAAAACATAATAAAACAACTACGGAAATAAAATGAAACCGAATAAAGCAAAATAGGAAATTCATAATGAGGGAATACAAGCAAATAATAAGTAATAAAGGCTTGAGATTGCCGTATAATCTAATCTAATATATATATATATATATATATATTTTTTCAATTTCAATATAATTTTATTGAAATTGAAAAGATACATAGAGATTGTATGAGAGGACCGAAAAAAAGGTGTTCTACTCATACAATACATCAGACACTAGCATCCTAAAAGAATGAATTAAAGATGAAACACAAAAAAATAAAGCTTGCAGGAAATAAGCTGCTAGGCACGAGCCAACTTGGTCTTGCCTCTGCCTCTGGTTCTAGGACAGGAGACAGCTAACAAATTGCTGAGTGTCGTTCCATTACCCGAAGTTACTAGAGTATCATCCATTAAGTTCCCAAGTTGGGGTGTGCCTCCATTCTTCTTTTTTTTCTAGATGTGTAAATCTGTCATTCCTCATCCGAGGACTGGCTCATCTGATCAGTGTGGTCAACAGATTGTTAGGCATGTAGGAGAGAATGAGTCCCCAGCTCAACTGATTCTGAAGAGATGGTAAGCATGTCTCTTCAACACCTGAAGCATCCTGGGGATGTGGAGCTTCAATACTATCCTGATTATCGGACTCAAGTAGATCATCTGTCAATATATCAGTTGGAAGATAGTATTGTCTCCGGTAGTGGGAGGGAGAGGTGGCATCGTGTCCACCGGTGTTTCAATAGTCTGTGGAATGCACTCTGGAGCGGAGGAGGGACCTGTATGAGGTGGGGCAGATTCAGAAGCGTTTTTACTTGAAGGTTTTAAATTTGGATGCAACTGATAACATTGAGAATGAGAATGTCCAAACATACGACAGTGAGTACAATAAAGTGGTATTTGTTCAAGTTCTGCTTGCTGCCAAAATCTCTGATGTTGTGTGCCAATCCATATTTCTCCCAGGAAAAGGTAAATTAATATCCCTTTCTATCAAAATTCTAATATCTGAAGGTCGAGTTAGATTCACTGTAGGCGTGTCAGTTTTGAGGGGTTTATCGTATACCATCTCTAAAGCAAAGAGAAGCTATTGATCAAAAAGGTGGATCTTCAAACCTGGGAAACACAACCAAACAGGAATTGTAGGAGGTTCAGTACGAGGGTCAAAATCCACCAAAATCCACCGTCCATTTTAACACCTTCATCACCTGATTTTCAATTCGGAGAAGTTTTCTCGCAAACAAATGAGTGTAGTCTTCATCATTTGATAATTGAATGAGAATGTGACAACCATCCAATTTACCGATCCTCCAACCCCCTCTCAGTTTCATTTGCTCAAATTCCTTTCGAATTAGTTCAAGTTTAGGGTTTCCATAAATAAACTTACCTACTAAGAACAGTCGGCAGGGCGCATCTAGGGTGGAGATCTCTGCCTCAGTGAGAAAGATTGCAGGTTTGCCGTTTTTACGGGAAGCTTTTTTGAGAAATCTGGTTTCAATGTCAAGTGCAAAATTGTCATGATAACGTTGTGGAAACATATTGGAAAGAGGGGCGGAGACGGGGTTATCACTGGCGAGGGCGGCGGCGTAGGAACGCGTTGATGCCATTTCAGACGCCGTTGATCAACACAAACAGCGCACGTCGCGGTTTCTTCGCAGGGAGTGAAAACAGCGCACGCCACGGTTGCGTCGTAGGGCGCAAAAGGAGCCTTGCGTTGCTGGTCGCGTACGAAGGAACGACGAGCGCAGGCAAGCGGGCGAGCTAGCGTCAGTGGAGGCCCGCGAAACTCCGGCGAGCGGCGCTGCGGGACGACGCAGCATCGCGTCTTCTCTGCCGCAGAGGACGCCACCAAAGCACAGACGCGTGAAAGTGGAGATCGGGGCAGCAGTGACGATCAAGCCGAAAAACGCTAGGGTTTGCCATGGGGCGGAACCCTAGCAAAGCGGCGGGACAACATCATATATATATATATATAGACTTATAGACTTATCACGAAAATACATTTTCTTTATATATAAAGTACATCTTCTGAATTTAAATAACATGAGTTGTCTCGCATCTCCTTTTTTTCAAAGTTATCTATCTATTTAAGAAAAGTTCATAGTTCAACTATAGAATTCTTCAATCGCTACAACTCTATTCAGGTGCTCAAAGCCTTATTAGGCCATTTTTTGCCTCAATTAAGTTCCGTGTACCAAGTATTATTAGTTTTACTGATTTGTTATTACTTCCAGGTTCACCGACACCCACATAAACATTTCTCTTTTGTCCTTAACATTGGCGATGTCATGATCCATTTTCCTTTTTATGTTGATGAAATTCTATTTACAAATGACAATAATGTACCGTGCAGTGATTCACTGCTATTCTAGTCCAACAATGCACCCTCAAGGATCTTGAGCCTTTATTTTTACTTTCTTCGTGCCTCCTTTTATCTCACCTATTAATATAATTGGTATATTAGTGATCTATTAGTACATATATGATTGGTGCCAGGTTTCACGCTGCACCACTTGCCATTTAACCCACTCTCTCCGGTGCAGGTTTGGTGCTTCACCACTTGCCATTTAGCCCACTCTCTCCACTCAGTGGATCCCATTGAGTAGCATACCCTTGTTGGTAGTCTTCAATATTTGTATTATGCAGCTTGATATTTCCTTTGTGGTCAACAACCTCTCACATTTCATGCATCGGCCAACCATAAAATATTGAAATGTCATCAAGAGACTGCTGTGATGGAGATGTGGAACAATTGATTGTGGTGTTGCTTTTAATCATGCTGCCTTTCTATTACTTATTGAAGTTTCATATATTGACTGGGCAGACAGTAAGGATGAATACACCACTTCTAGTTCTTACATTGGGCAACTCAGTTTCAACCCCAGCTTGCTGTCCTTTCATAAATAGCATAATATTGATCTATCGTTGTCCATACAACCAAACTATTTTAAAAATGTTTACTCCTCACAGTACTTAACTCTTGTTCCCATATCTTCCATTATTTTTTGTGATAATATTAGTGCGACTCTTATCTGCAGCAATCTCATTATTTACTCTGGCATAAATTTTTTTTCAGCTTCCATCATATTTGAAACCATGTTCAACATGGTGTCATTCACATTGCCCATGTCGATCAATCTTCGGATGCTCTTATCATGCTATTACTACGGACTCAATTTTATGTATCAAAATCAATATTGACTTATATAATGGATTGCCTTATTTAGAGGGGACATATTTTTAGGAAATATTTCATTGTTGTAATTATGTATTTATGGTAATTAATTTGTTTCCTACTTCAGTCTTCTATATACTATTCTGCTTTCTGTAGAAGTTTTCTGTCTACACTTGAAATTGGGAAATCTCTATTTTATAGCCCTACACACTTCTATATGTTCTTAATAACTTTATGAAAGGATCAAGCTATTATTCCACAACATCCTATCAGTAGACATTGTGGAAAGGATGTATGTTGACTATGGGTAAGACCAGCTGCAAAAGGTAATTGGAATGAACAGAATAATTTATAAGCTTAAATAAATATATTAAGGCAAATGATGATGATGGGATGATGGTCTCAATGACGATGTTTGAGGATCTTTTTTTTTTTAATGAAATCCTAGTAGGGAATTTTATTCCATCCAAAAAACTTACAACAAAAGACAAGAGAAGCCTACTACACACCCCCAACAACTCACGCAAAAAAGAAAACCTAAGGTTTCTCTCCTTGAAAAAGAAAATACGACACACCCCACCAAAGAACACAAAAACCAAAAACCCAATACAAAGATTACAATAAGTCCAACTGAATGATAGAAATAGCCCATTTTAGGTTCATGAATGGGAGGACATCACAATTTTATGATTGGAAAATGAAAACTATTGATTTGACCATCTATATTGACAGGGAAACAGTGATTTTGATTGTCCTACTTAGCTTTGAATTGTTTTCCTCGTTAATTGGGGAACTGTTCAAAAAATTTGGATCAGCCTTTTCAAACAAATTTTTGATCAGACGTACACATGAAGCAGATTTTGACCATTATATACATTCTGATTATTATTCAATAGCCTAAAATGGTGAGTATCAGTTTGCTGCTACATTTTTTGTTAGCTGTTTGTCGAAACTGTAAATATGAACCAAAAATATATCTCTATAGTAGTATTTGTTTTGGCAAACATTACTCTTTTACTGCTATTTCCATGGATATTGATTAATATCATGTTGTCTTCTGCTCCAACAACTTTTAGCCTTGATTTCTTAAGATATTATTTTTCCTAATGCAAGTTAATGAGAATTATTAAAGTTCTTTTTCAGTCCATTTTTAAGATTTAATCCACCTATTTTCTTCACCTATCTAATCATCAAATCTTACCTTCAGCTTTAAAAGGAAAATATTGATGCTGAAGACATTTGATCTGAAAATTTCCTTTTTTTTTATTTCAGTACACAAATTTTTATTTCGCAGCACCAATCATTTTTTCTGTTTTAGCTTGAGTGATTTTCTGTGAAATTCTTCTCTACTGATTAGGCTATTCTTTTTTTGCTTCAGGGTTTGAAACGTCAAGGTGGTGCAGTTCAAGTATTAAAATCAATGGAATCCTTTTTCTTGGATAAGGGAGTTTCGTGCAAATTTGATCTGTCTTCCTTTTCTGTGAAGGTATGTTTTCGTTGGAAGCAGCAATTTACATAATACTTTTTTTCATTTAGAAACCTGCTACCTTTTTTAGGTGACCTTGTCCAAGGACAAAGCTAATAGAGCTCCTGAAAATAATGTTAGCTCCTTAAAATCTGCTGAAAATCAACCATCAAACATGCCTACCGAGCCACGATGTGCATTTTATGTTTCGGTATGCCCCGTTATTTCATTCAACACAATGATTACTTCGTTTTTAATTTAACAGCATTGATTGCCTTCCTTGTTTGTTGTTTAGGTGCTTGAACAGATCCCAGGTACAGTTCTTGTGAGATGGTCATCATTGGCAAAAGATAGATCAGCTGTTTCAGGTACTTACAATTGACCTTCTGATTTCAGTCATATTTTTTTTTGCATCTTGTTTTTATATCATTCATAAAAATATAATTTGATCTGCATAATCCCTCTGAACTACATGAAGATTAACCGAATTAATTATATAAAATGTCCAAACTATGGCTTTGGGAGGATTTCAGATAATTTCTATAACACATTTAATCTTCTCATTTTATGCTGAGCCAAAGTTCAGTATGCCATACTTCGAAGCACATATTTTCTTTTGTTATGAATTGCGAGATTCTTGCCTACATGTACATGAGTTGATAATTTGGCTGATACTTTAAATTTCTTATGTCGGTTATTTCATGTTTAATTTTCAACCAACTGATGTTTCCAAGAAGCCATTAAAGCGCATTAATGTTAGTTTTTCTGTCATTTTCTCATGCATCAGATATTATTTAAACAGTACATATCCTGTATAATTTAGGATAACTAATGATATTTTTTGGAGATAAGACTGAATCCACACAATCTCTCATCAATCAAAATGACAACGATTGTTATCCCTTTGTTTCGAGCTCTTAAAGCAGTTGTGTAGCAATCCATGGCTGAATCACTTGCGGGTTGTTTGGGATAATTTTTTTTTTTTTTCTATTTTTGTTTTTATTTTGTTTTATTTATGTTTTAATTTAAAATAAAACATATTTGGTCTGTTTGATTAAGGGTCTGTTTGGGGCAGCTGCAGCTTATTGAATAATCTGCTTATAAGCTGATTAAAAATAATCTGTCGATAAGCTAGGTGCGGTGACTACTACAAATTTTTATTTTTTTGAAGAAGTCAGGTCGTAGCTAGAAAGCTACCACCGCACCTAGACATGTGCGGTGTGAAAACGTTGTTTTCAGCATTTTGAAAACACATAAGCTGTCAAAACGTAATTTACCCAAACATGTCAGCTGCGTTTTCAAAACGCCACCGCACCAAATAAGCTGCCTCAAACAGACCCTAAGATCTAATTGATTTTTAGTACACTCGAAACACCCAAAAGCATATTTATTTGTTTTTAGAAACAATAAATAAAAACATGTTAAAAACACGGTGCGGTGACTACTACAAATTTTTATTTTTTTGAAGAAGTCAGGTCGTAGCTAGAAAGCTACCACCGCACCTAGACATGTGCGGTGTGAAAACGTTGTTTTCAGCATTTTGAAAACACATAAGCTGTCAAAACGTAATTTACCCAAACATGTCAGCTGCGTTTTCAAAACGCCACCGCACCAAATAAGCTGCCTCAAACAGACCCTAAGATCTAATTGATTTTTAGTACACTCGAAACACCCAAAAGCATATTTATTTGTTTTTAGAAACAATAAATAAAAACATGTTAAAAACACATTCAACAATTATATTTTTAAAAATAAAGAAAAAATGATCCCAAACAAGCCTTTAGACATCGAGAATCTCACCCCAAGTCAATGCATTTATTATATGCTTATCAAAGACGTTGACTGCAGATGAGTCGATGATGGCTATGTTTTAACGCACTCACGAGTATGATATGCCATCTTACTATGTGATGGCTTCTTTGATCTACGCAATATTTCTTCAGAGGTCAAAACACAAGTACAATTGTGTACACATGTTGGTAACATTGAGTCTAACTATTTGCTTAGAAGTAGGCAGTATTTGGCAGCAATCTACCTTAAATGGAATTTGTCAAATCCAGTAAAACCTACATTCTATGAGACGGGGATGCGCTTTTGAGTGGCAGCGGAAGAAATTTTTAAATCCGCCTCACAATCAGATTCAGTGAATCCAGATTTATGTCGTAAAAGAGACGGAACGTGAAAAAATCTGATTTAATGGAGCATTGGATTTAATTCTACTTCTTTTTTACGTTTGGCTGAATTTAACGTTGCGAGTAGATGAACTTATTGAATTTTCACAGGTTTGTTTAATTCGCTCTTCAATCAATTGGAGGAAAGCCTGAGAAAGGAGTTCAGCCCCAAAACCGCAAGCTCTCCATTAAAAATAGCTTCAGGAATTGCTAACTGATGCAGCATGGCCATGATTATTAGGAATAAATAGTGGCTGTACATGCTCATGAATATATTATTCTTATTGTAAACTGTTTTTTATTATTATTATTTACTTGAGATGTGTTTTTGTGATAATTACATACACAACGCTCAACATTGCAATTTATGATATTTGATTGAGAATTTGGAAAATGGATGAAAAAGCATGTTAGATTTGTAAATAGTAATGTTTTGAGCGTTCTATATGTAATTTTCTCTTTTATTTTTTCTAGGGGGAACTCAGTACTAATCAAGACAAAAAAAGTAAAACACAATTCATCTAGAAAAGAGATATTTTGTAAAAATACAATTCAAAAAAGCCTATTTGAATGTCGTAAGTCTCCTCAGATCACAGATTCAAATATCCCCGTGTGTAGGGTATTATACTCAAATATTTAACACACCTAAGAATAACCGAAACTCGTCTAATAGCCTTTGGGATAAAATATAATATCACACAGAAACGGTCCCTCTTCTAATCTCCCTAATGTTTTACAGTGATATACATCAATCCTTGTCAATTATACATACATTACTTCTCAGAATTAGGGAGAATAGAAGCCAAAATGCCTCATGAAGTAATCCTATAGGCTATAAGAAGCCCTCTCCTGAAAATAGTCATCTATCCAGCCCTTGATTAGCTTAATCTCCATTTCCCTGAGCTCGACCAACCATTCCGGATCGTCCTTCGTCGAAGCACGCAAATCGATATGATGTGCACCTAAAACATAAGGGAACATTTCAGTTTCTCTTACTAAAAGATTCTAAGAAACCAAACATTGAAAGAATCATACCCAGTTCGGTAACAAGGGCAACTATGCTATGAGATATGTTTTGAAGGACACTGCATGTACCAGAAATAAATAATAATGAATGTATCAAAATAAATAAAAACAGAACCCACAGCAATTTAAATGAAGGAACACTTTACCCGCCACCACTCCAAGGATCCAGCAATCCATTTGAGAATATGATGTTACTCCCAAATTTCTTTAGCACTTTACTTATATCCTGTTAGATCAAGTAAAAGTCACATCATTTTTTTATGTTTTATCATAATCAATATGAATTTTCAACCATACAGATATCTTCAAGAAAAATGAAGATTTTACCTTTAAAATCATGTTTTTTTTTTTTATCATACCCAAACATCCAAATGAGACCTAATATATTAGCAGTCTGATACGAAAATCGATGCTTCGTAGAGTAAGAATGCATATATAGAACTTCCCATATCATGCTACAATGGCAAGAGCCTTTTGTGCATGAGGCATCCATTTGAAAAGACTATGTATTTTGCACTTAAAGCTTTCATAGGGTCCCATTCGACATTCTAATATTGTATTAACAACCTATCATGGGTACAAGGATAGAGCTAGAGGCTATCTCACATTGCAGAAACTTACTTCACTGAGCACAACCTTCCACACGCGCGGGCGTCTCCGCGCACACACTCACAACACACATTCTATATAGCATGAAAATAGAAATTTAAAATTGTAACAAAAAAGGCAAGGAGCCACACACGCAACAAGCGTGCATGCTCACAACACAAACACACACGCACACGCCCAACAAACAACACAACACATGCAAACATTCTTTATAACATTAAAATACAAAATTAAAATTGTAACAAAAAAGGTAAGGCGCCACACACACACACTTTATAACATTAAAATACAAATTTGAAATTGTAAAAAAAGGCAAGGCAAGATGCAAATCACACAACACGCGTGAGCGTGCGCGCGCACACACACAAACACATTCTTTAGAACATTAAAATACAAATTTAAAATTCACACACACACACACACACACACACACACACACACATTCTTTATAACATTAAAATACAAATTGAAAATTGTAACAAATAGGCAAGGTGTAAATCTAGATAGCATATATAAGTTATGTTTTTCTAGACTTACGTGGCCACCAAATTCTGTGGTTATCCATGCAGGCCTTGGCTTTACACCGTAGCTCTGACTGCACTCATCCGCAAAGGCAGAGTAATTAAATTCGTATGCAGGGAACATGCTATTTTCTTTGCTCCTAGACAAGGGCATGACCATCTCGCTACAAGCCTGTTAAAAAGAAAACAGGAGAAAACAATACTATGGATCTTTTTTTTTGCTTTGTTCTACACATGCAGCTAGGCCTACAACTGAGTCAACCTAACTCATGAGTTGGCTGGTCTGGCTCGGCTCAGTAAGTGGCTCGTGAGCTGAGCTTGATGAGCTAACAAGGCAAGCTCAAGCTAGCCTCGACTCGACTCTTTAGCTCATGAGGTGTCTCGTTTAAATATAACATACACATATATTCAAAATATATTAAAATTTAATACATTCTCTAAATTATTAAAACTATTTAAAAATGATATTTTAAATGTTATATCAAACAATTTATTATTATTTATCTCCTATTTGTTCATTCAATTTTTCATTTTTTTAAAAATCTTTCATAATAAACAAGCCGGATTGAACTCATAAAATTAGGCTCAAGCTTGAATTTGATCTCGATTAATTAGTCAAGCTCAAGCTTAAGCAGAAGGTGGCTTGAGCTCAACTTGACTCATTTACACTGCTACTTTAGCATCATATGACCAAAAAATGATGTTACAGCTAAAGACCTGCCAATCCCACCCACTCATCCCATGAGGATCATCTTCAAGGTCAAAGCAATCAACAGATCCTGTGTAGTTGTAATAGATGCTTGCTCCAGCAAATATACGGTCCAGAAAGTCGGCACCATCTGGAAAACCATCAACTTTTTTGCAAACCTGAGATAGGATGTATAAGGCATACAGATTATAATATTAAGAAAAAGAAACGGAGCAAAAAATGTAAAGAGGTTTCCCCAGTAAAAGTTAAACGTTCATGTACTCAATAAGATGACTAGCCAACAACAAATAGTTGTGATGATGCTAATGGTGACAATGATAGTGTAGAATATTAAAATAACACTGAACAAAAAGCATAATGGAATAAATTATACAACAACAACAATAACAACAAAGCCTTAAATCCCACTATTGGGGTCGGCTACATGAATCCTTTCTCTCCATTGCATCCTATTTAGTGTCATATTTTCATTTATTTCTAGTAAATTAAGATCATTTTTAATACAGTAAGCCCAAGTCTTCTTAGGTCTACCTTTGCCTTTCTTAACACAAGTCGAATCTAAAACATCTACTATCTTAATCGAATCATCAGATGGTCAACGTTTAATGTGACCAAACCATCTAAAGACGATTTTCTCTAATTTTGTCCGTCACAGGAGCTACACCAACCCTATCACGAATATATTCATTTTACATAATGGAATAAATTATGTAAGAAAGGCTTCATTGGGATGCATAATTGACAGTTCTGAGTTGCAAACTTCAAATCATCCTATGAAGCAAGAGAGGATGGAATTACGGAATTTAAATCTATTAGTGCCTACTAAAGGAGACGTGCAAGATGCTTTCAAGGTGTAGGTTCGAACAATAATTTTTTCTCTCCTAAAGAAGGGGGAAATTTAAAAAAGGATGCCAGCCTTCAATGCAAATGAATGGGAAGAAAATTAGGAGCAAAAACACCTAGGTAAATATACAACTGTTACACAGGACAAGAATGTCGGATTAGTCAAAACATTGAATCCCGTCTATTTCTCTACAACATAATCCTTGTATACTTGTGAGGGAAAAAAAGAGATGAAATTACACATAGTTCTTCTAAATATGAGAGGTGATGTGCGGGCGTATAAATTCATTATAATCCAAAATTTTGGTCTCCCTAGCGCGTTCCATTGTAAGTCCTTCCACTCGTAAAATGATTAATTGCATCTTCTCTACCAAACCATCTAAAGACGATTTTCTCTAATTTTGTTCGTTGCAAGCAATCTCAAGAGTTCGCACCAGGAATGATTCCAGCTCGTTGAAGCCTGCGTTAAGAGTTAGTGTGATCACCAAGTGCAGATCAATATGGGCTTACACAAAAATCTTCTGTGAGCTAGGAAGACGCGGGACACATTTCTTCAGGGATGCGACACGGTATCCTTCATTTACTAAGAGATTGTGGTTCCTCCGGCGATCGTGAGACACCATCCCAACCCGAATGCAGTCCGGGGCCAATTTATGCAAAAATTTTTGTTTCCATTTTTGTTTATTTCATATTTCTTATTTCAAACTAGGGTAATTTCTATTAGGAGTCTAGTTACTGTGTTGTTTGACTGTTTTGCGATTTCAGTTTTTGTTTCTAGTGTTTGGAGAGGTTGTATTATCTGATTTATGATCTAAAGAGTGTTGCATCCCTTTTTTTGCAAGCGGTGTGCCTATATCTTGCTTAGGAACAGGTGGTGAAACTTCCTCATTGCCCATACCTCGTTGTACCTCCGTTCGACTGCTGCCATCCATCTGCACAACAACCGTTTGATTATGCTTGTCCCATAGCAGGGTTTGTTATTTATCTCCACCCAAATGCCGCCCCAGTCAAACTCGCATATTTTCTTCCCCTCGTCATTTCACAACCACCTCCCTGCAAAACTAGCTTTCAAAAATACCCTTTAGGCGCTCTAGACTAGCATCATATAGTATTAGAGCCATGCAAATCCTAAATTTTAAGGTTTTTGTCATTCTTATCCCAATCCAAAATTCAAAAAAAAAAAAAAAAATCCCATCATACATAAATGATCCCCACTGTAATTCCTAGCTCTAACCCTAAATTTTCAAAATCTAAAATTTTCACCTCCACCAAAATTTCATCCCGATATCTACTACCAAAACCTAAGCCCAAACCAACCTTGATTTACAATCCTAAATCTGCCATAAACCTGTTTGGGAGAAAAAAAATACAATGTTGCCTAAGAGAAATCTGCAAAGAAGTGTCCAAAAACTTGTTATGAAGGACATACAATAAGAAATCCTCAAACTACAATAGAGACTTGCAGGCTTCGAGAGGAGACAATCTGGTGAGGTCACCCATTGATACAACAATGACTCACCAGATTGAGAGGATGAAGAAAGTTTTTAGTAATGAGAATCAGTGCCCAACGATTTGACATAAAATATTAGATAAGCCAGAAAATTGGAATGAAGATTGATTTTCTAGGTTGTGACGGTCGCATGGATCCAAATGAATTCACTGAGCGACTCCAGACAGTAGAATGTCTTTGAGTACCAGGACATCTCACCAGATAAAATAATAAAACTAGCCACCATTAAGTTAAAGAAGAGCACGTCTCCATAATGGGAGAGCCTGAAACATCTTCAATAGCAAGAAGGGAGAAACAAAATCACTATTTTGTCCAATATGAAACAATAGATGCAACACAAGTATCTACCAATTCACAACAATCAGACATGTTCTTGAGACTTCAACATTTACAACAAGTTCTCTCAATAGATGAGTACACAATTGAGTTCGAGCATCTTATGTTGAAATGTAGGCTAAGAAAGCCAAAGGAGAACAATATAGTTCGATATTTGAGAGGACTGAGACCATCTATTGACATGTGGTACAATTGCAGCTTTATTAGATATACAGAACATTCAAACTCTAGCCTTGAATTTGGAGAGAAAACACAGAAGTGTAAGTTCACACCATCCTTCAAATGGAGCATCTATGGAGTTTAACCAGCAAATCGGGTAGCAAGGGCACACCCAATGCAACACCCAAGCCAACCCAACCCAACCCAATCGAACCAGAGGAGGAACCCATAAACAATGGAGAAACAGTAGAGACCGCCATTGTTTTCAAATCCATCCCCGCAAGAAAATGTTTCTAGTGTCATGATTTTGTGATGCGGGCACTAGAAGCAGCGCTCGAGTGTAGGCGCTAAAGGTGCTCCGATGTGGGGCGCTTCAAACCCGCGGGGCTAGAAGCCACGCGAAACTTCGCGGATGCGGGAACCCCACGATGGACAACGACATTGAGAGAAACGCACGCGAAGGCTGGGGGGATTTCGGCGCTTCAAACCCGCGGGGCTAGAAGCCACGCGAAAATTCGCGGATGCGGGAACCCCACGATGGACAGCGACATTGAGAGAAACACACGCGAAGGCTGGGGGGATTTCAAACTTTCGCGATCTGAGGGGGCGCCACTTGTGGGAATTTTTGGAAGGGTTTTTTTTTTTTCTGGACTCTTCCGCCTCTCTTCTTTTGTATAGAAGCTTCCTCCGTCCAGGGAGAGCCCATAAGTTATTGTCCTATGTGTGGGGACTCAATTTTTTATTGTGTTTGTTCTCAGATTCCTGTGTGGAGTTTTTTTCCCCTTATGGGTTGTATCTGAGGAGGTGGTGGTGCTTCGACAGTATCCTCTCTGAGGTGGTGATTGTATCATTCACTTTAACCTTCCCCAAACCTTCTCCTCTCCACTTCTTATCCATCGAACCCTCCCTCTGTCAATAACACCCTGCCATCCCCTTTCCCACGGGATATTATTGTTTTCAAGCATTTTGACCTCCTTCCAAACTCTTCCCAATCACCCCGCTGCCCATTGTCGTCCAACTACAACCCTCCCTACTTATTGTCCCTATAATTCTGCACCTTCCCTTCGCTGCCACCCGCCTCCCGTGGCTGCTTTAATCCCTTCCAATCATCCTTATCCCTCTAGCCGATCTCCAACACCCATTGAGATATTTAGGAGTGCCTGCTTTTGTCGTCTATGTTCTGTACTGTCGCGTTGTGTTGTAACCCCTATTTTCCTATTAATAAAAGTTTATTTTTTTGTGTTGTCATTATTTTTCCTACTAGTTCTGATATAAGTTTGGGCACAATACATCTGATTATCCGAACAAAAGTGTGATATCTTCCATTGAACAGGGTGTAATGGAGGAGACTGTGGGAGAATACTGAGAGGAGAATGGAAAAGATTAATATCTACCCGTAAATGAGGGAGGGAGAGATGCTAATAATTCGACAGATCCTTCAGACTGAGTCCATAAGAAAGCAATAGTGGCTCCGCCATATCATATTTTTTACCCGTTGTACCGTGAAGGAAAATGCTTGAAGCCTCATAATCAGTGGAGGAAGTTGTGACAATGTAGCCTCTACACAGCTGGTGTATAATTTGAGTCTCACTACTCAGAAACATTCTTAGCCATATTTCCTAACCCAATTGAAGAATGGGAGTAAGATTAGTGTTGCCTCATGTAGTTTTCTATAAGACATAAGTTGCAAGATCATATTTGATATGATGTTGTGCTTATGGATGCACGTCACATTCTTTTGGGCCGACTGTGTTAATATGATAAGGGTATAGTTCATGATGAACACAAAAATATCGACTCGCTTATCATGGATGGAAAGCATATTATACTTTAAACATTAAGAAGTCGATCATGATTGGAACTCTAACAGATATAGAAACTTTAGTGGCCTGTGCCACATTTCTACTCTCTATGAGAGAGGCACCAATGGAATTGGCCTTAGTGATGCTAGAAGATCAAGTTGTGGACGAGACAATGTTTAAGGCAGTGCGGCCTTCACTAGATGAGTTTCAAGGTTCTCTGATCTTCAATTTACAACTGAGAGCAATCAAGCATGTTCTCACTTCAAATAAAAAAAAGAAGTTTTTTAGCAATTATCAGAAGACCCAATGAAATAAGTTGGCTGTTAAGTTCCAGTTCAGTTTAGCAGTACCCCCATAGTTAGATGGCCATACAGGAATGGTGGACTATAGCTTTAGAAATCTTTTTTGATGATTTTCTGGAAAGAAAGTCCGAAATTGGGATACAGGTCCTTCAAAGATTAGAAGAAGCCTCTTCGAGCCAGAGAGAGTGACGTGGGAAGCTTTTCTTTGGGAACGCAATGCAGGATCCCACGTTTATCGCAAGATGTGGTTCCTCCTGCGATCACGGGATGCTGTCCTGAGCCAATTTATGCAATATTTTGTATAATTTTTTTTCTTTCTTTCCTGTTTTCTTATTTCTAATCAAGGTTAATTCTATTAAGAGTCTATTTATATGTTGTTTGGCTACTTTGATATTACAGTTTTTTTTGGTATTTGGAGAGATTGTATTCTTTGATTGAATATATAAGGAGTGTTGTATCCATTTATTTTGCAAGTGGTTTGAGGTGGTCAAACCTTCTCATCGCCTGTACCAAGCCGTACCTCCGTTCGACCACTGCCATCCGTCTGGACAGCAGCTGAACAACTCGACTCTGCTGTCCCATAGCATGTTTTGTAGGTTAACTCCGTCTGAACGCTGTCGAGTGATATTTATCCCGTCCAAACTTTGTTAAAACTTGCATATTATCTTCCCCTTGCCATTCCACAACCACCTCCCTGCAAAACCAGCTTTCAAAGCACTATCTAGGTCCCCTAGAATGGTATCATCGGAAAAAAAAGCAAAAGGGAAAAAAGTACACTATGGTCAACATTAATCATATGATTGCTTATAAAGCTCAAATTAGGGGTGTAAGTGAGTCAAACCGACTCAAAGGCTGCTTGAGCTCGACTCGATAAGCGGCTTGTGAATGGAGTTCGATGAGCTAACAAGCAAAACTCAAGCTAGCCCCGACTAGACTCGTTAGTGAGCCAGTTCTTTTAAAAAATATTAGTATAAAATACATTCAAAATATATTAAATTTGAAGATTTATCTTTAAAAGTATATAAAATGTTAAAAAAAAATATTTTGTATTATATGTTAAGTGATTTCTTCTTATTTATTTTTTAACCGCTCATTCTATAGGTCATTTTATTATAACACCACCTTAAATTAATATTATTTTCTCTCTTTTATGATAAACAAGTTGGCTCAAACTTATAGACTTAAGCTCGAGCTCGATAAAATTAATCAAACTCAAGTTCAATCCAATGGTGGCTCGAGCTAGGCTCGACTCGACTTGTTTACACTCCTAGCTCAAATATCGCAAAGTTGCACCGCATGACAAACACAACTTCTACAAGCTCAAAAAAGCAAGCTTGCAAAAGGAAAAAATATCAGTGACCACATAAGCTTCTATGGTCCCCATAGATGTTGATTTTTGTGAGGCTCGAGCAAACAATTCTAGCAAAGAAGAGGCCTTACATTAGCTTTTGAAAACAAAAAGCATATTTAAATCAATAAACTCATGATGATGATCATGACTTTATAGGCTAGGGCCATCAACAAAAGTTGCGTTTAATAAACTCATGATGATGATCATGACTTTATAGGCTGGGGCCATCTAGTCAGATTGTGATTCTAGTTCTTCATAATATATTAGCTCGGTATCCGTTCATCTTTACTACTCTTATCTATCAAGTCAATTTTGTATAGTTACTAAGACATGACCTTTTGAAACAAAAATTATCTACACATATCAGTTAAAAGTTAAGAAGCCCATTTTTATGAAGGAAAATAGTTTTGCAGCAAAAGATTAAATATAATTCATAATCTGTGATACATACATCATGTAATCAATACTAAGGTTATTATTTTTTTCCTTACCGAGAGAATAGGTAAAAACAAAAGGAAAAAAGAGAAGACTCCTCAAAATGTAACAAGAAAAATAATTCACAATTTGAACAATTTCAAATATAGCAATATGCAAGATGTTATGTTGCTTCTTTTTGTATGTAACTGTCAATAGTCCATTATTCAAAGCGATTCAAAAACTAATTAGTAACTAACTACAAGAAAAAAAATACCTCCTTAATGGGGTATGCCGGCAAAGGCATAAGAAAGTTGGAGGCATATGGATAATCCACCATTGCAAGATAGCTATATGCAGAATCTAACCAGTCTGAAAGCTGTTGTGTGTTGTTAAGTTCCCTGGTATTAAGTAGAAAAGTAACCAACGGATAAACAAATGAATATATTGAAGAAAATGAAGGACACCCGAGAAAAGCAAGTCTGCGCCATAAGTAAAAGGTGATCTCTTAAATATGTATAAAACACCTTACTTGCATAGCCTAAATTTTCTGCTAAGTTTAACAAGGCCATCATCGTATTTCCCTTGAGCTTCCAACACATCCCAAGAGTTCTTTATAACATCAAAGCAATTCCTACTTTCACGCTGAAAAATAAAGATTGGTAATTAAAGTATCAATATCTGAATGCATCTTAAACTAATTATGAATGTTCAGACCTTGAAATCACTGGAAACAATATCATAGAATGACTCCGGAGGGGCAATATCTTCAAATTGCAGAATGGGTGCTGAGGAAGCAAGTGCACCGATAGCAATATGTGGATATTTAAGCCTCATCCATGCAGCCAACACTATTTCAACATTCAACTTAAGTTGAAACATTCCAAGGAAATAAGCATTAATGAGTTTCTCTACTAAAGATTACAAAAAGTACTACATGCAAATGTCCTTGAAATTGCCTGGTGTTGGGGAAAAAACATGAAAATGTTTTGTATGCAAACATCAAAATAAAAAGGTCAAAAAGAAACAAAAAAAAAAACCGAAGACGAGAAAAAGATTTCTTTGGTTTGAAAATATTCTCCAACATCAACCTTCATATTCATATTCAACTAGTCCAAAATTGCAGTTAAAATACAAATATTTGCAATCATATATTTTCTAACTCTTTATTCTATGTCTCTAGTATCCATTTCTTATTGTTTTATCACCTAAATCTCTTTTTTCATTTTTCTCCCTGTTCAATATCAAAAGAAAACAGAAACAGCCCTTAAATCTCCCACCTATGCAGAAAAAACAATAATAAAACAATTCTTTATCGTATTTAAAAATTTTAAAAATAACAAACTTTTATTAGTATCCTTGAATCATTAAGAAACCCCTTTTAGCCTCTAATCTCAACTTCAATTTACATCTCTAAACGGCTTCTACCATCAGCATTTGACCACCACACTTATTGACCACAGCCTTCACATTGTTGAACACCTAAATATCTATTGTTAGCCTCACAGAAATGACACCAAGGCCACAGCATGTCCTCAGTTCAAGAATCCCCTGCAAACCATTAATTCTCGGAGAGCAGCAGATCCTAACCTCACCTACTTAACATAGCTCCCTCAATTAGGATTTCTTACCAGAGCCTGCACTCGTAGCCGGCTCGCCTAATTAGTCGATGGAAATACGCATGCCCAAAAAGACGTGTTGTGCTTTGAGATGAGCACATTAACTAATCAATGATTTTTATTTTATTTTAGAATTTTGTATTTCATAATTTGGACTCATTGATAATAAATTTGTTCATAGATGAGTTTTATTGGATTCAAATACGTCACTGGATAAAGTCCAAACCTTACTACAAAATTTCATAAGACTAAAGTTACGACCTAGCTTGAGACTTAAAATTTTCTAGTCGGGAATAAACTGTGGGATGGTAAAATTATTATTATTTTTTTACTATTAATTCTAAATCCAAAATAATGAAAAGCTGCTACACTAGTTGATCCTAGATGAAAGTGTGCAAGCTTTCATCATGGCCTACAAAAAAATCAAAACGTGCACCATCTTCTTATAAATGTCTTTAAAACAATCATGGTAAGAGAAACATCTAATTCTAAGAAGAGAAAATTATTTATTAGAAAATCTAAGAAATAACCAACAGTTCGAGTATTATCTTAGCTCAAGTTTTTTCTTTTTATTTTATTTTACAAGAAAATAACACTCTCATTGCCGAGTCCCAAGCCCCAGATGCAAAAAATAAAAGTTGAATTAGATAGTCGACAACTAGCATAAAATTTTTCTCAAAAAATCATAACATAAATCACTTAAACAATTGTATAAATGCTATGACGTTCTCTAGAAGCGATGAGATGTATGACCTGAAAACAGTGAAAAGTGTGCAAGGGCCGCTATACTTACATCATGGTGTAGTATCAAATAAGCAAATGATCTCACATTATGGAAGAATGCGAGCTAAGAAGTTAATCCATGAAACTAATAATATGATAAAATGTTGAAATATAGGCACTCTCACTGGTAAATTAATAAAATTAGTAGATTTATAGTTCATGGAAAAGTAAATATCTATCGCACTCAAGAAACTAAAAGAGTTAGAGAAAAGACTAAGGGGAATGATAATTTAGGTTTTAAACTTTGGTATTCAGGTAAGAGTCGCACTAAAAATATAGGTGTAATAATAAATAAAATTTTGAAAGATAATGTAAAAATTAATAGAATTGGAGATAGAATTATAACTCTAAAAATTATTGTTGATACTGAAAAGTTTAATATTATAAGTGTTTATGCTCCTCAAGTAGGTTTATATATAAGCTCAAAAAAAATTTTTGGAATAACCTAGATGAATTAATACAAATGACATATCTTGAAGAAAAAAATTTTATTGGACGAGATTGAAATGCACATGTTGATAGAGTGAAAGAAGATTTTAAAAATAGTCATGATAGCTGCGGTTTTAGAGTGACTAATAAGAAGGTAGAATCATATTAGATTTTGCTTGAACTTATGATTTTATTATTGCAAATATTTTATTTAAAAAAAGAGATAAACATATTATTACTTGTAAGAATGGATCTAATAAAACATAAATTTATTATTTTTTTATAAAAAAATGACCGTTCAAAATATAAAAATTATAAGGTCAATCCAAGTAAAAATTTAAGTACTCAAAATCGATTATTAGTTCTGAATTTTAAGATGAAGAGTTGTAAGTTAAAAGATATAATAAAACATTATCATAGAATTAGTTAAGGTCACCTAAAAGACAAAAAAAAATTACTTTTATGAGTAAACTTCAAAATTTTAAGATTTAAAATGTTCATAAAGAAACTAATTCTATGTGGGATAAAATAAGAAACATAAATCACTTAAACAATTGTATAAATGCTATGGCGTTCTCTGGAAGCAATGAGATGTATGACCTGGAAACAGTGAAAAGTGTGCAAGGGCCGCTATACTTACATCATGGTGTAGTATCAAATAAGCAAATGATCTCACATTATGGAAGAATGCGAGCTAAGAAGTTAATCCATGAAACTAATAATATGATAAAATGTTGAAATATAGGCACTCTCACTGGTAAATTAATAAAATTAGTAGATTTATAGTTCATGGAAAAGTAAATATCTATCGCACTCAAGAAACTAAAAGAGTTAGAGAAAAGACTAAGGGGAATGATAATTTAGGTTTTAAACTTTGGTATTCAGGTAAGAGTCGCACTAAAAATATAGGTGTAATAATAAATAAAATTTTGAAAGATAATGTAAAAATTAATAGAATTGGAGATAGAATTATAACTCTAAAAATTATTGTTGATACTGAAAAGTTTAATATTATAAGTGTTTATGCTCCTCAAGTCGGTTTATACATAAGCTCAAAAAAAAATTTTGGAATAACCTAGATGAATTAATACAAATGACATATCTTGAAGAAAAAAATTTTATTGGACGAGATTGAAATGCACATGTTGATAGAGTGAAAGAAGATTTTAAAAATAGTCATGATAGCTGCGGTTTTAGAGTGACTAATAAGAAGGTAGAATCATATTAGATTTTGCTTGAACTTATGATTTTATTATTGCAAATATTTTATTTAAAAAAAGAGATAAACATATTATTACTTGTAAGAATGGATCTAATAAAACATAAATTTATTATTTTTTTATAAAAAAATGACCGTTCAAAATATAAAAATTATAAGGTCAATCCAAGTAAAAATTTAAGTACTCAAAATCGATTATTAGTTCTGAATTTTAAGATGAAGAGTTGTAAGTTAAAAGATATAATAAAACATTATCATAGAATTAGTTAAGGTCACCTAAAAGACAAAAAAAAATTACTTTTATGAGTAAACTTCAAAATTTTAAGATTTGAAATGTTCATAAAGAAATTAATTCTATGTGGGATAAAATAAAAACACTATTAAACAAGTGACTAAATAAGTACTTAGAGAACCAATAGAAAAAATTTTAATAAATAAAAATAATTGATGGTGGAAAATGTGGAAGAAAAGATAAAATATAAGCTGTTATAAAAAATGATTGAAATGTAAAAGCTTACAGAATTGCAAAAAATATAAGGTAACTCATAGGAAGTCTAAGAGATTAATTTACGAAACTAAAAATTCTGATTTTAATGATTTTTATAATATATTAAATGCTAAAGAGGGTGGACAATATATGTTTAAACTAGTAAAACAAAGAGAAAAAAATGTAAGGATTTAATTCAAGTAAAGTGTACTAAAGATGAAAATTAAAATATATTTTTTCTTAGAGGAATATATTAAATATAGGTGGGTGAGTTATTTTAATAAACTTTCTAATCAAATCTCTAAAAATACGATCGACCTTAGTGATTTTAATATCGTTAATAATAATAATAATAAAACTATTATTTTTATTATCGCGTTAATAATAATAATAATAAAACTATTATTTTTATTATCGCATTAGTAAAAAGGAAGTTAATGAGACTTTAAAGAAAATTAGGGTGAAAAATCGGTAAAACCTAATGATATCCCAATTGAAGTGTGAAAATATCTAGGAGATCTGGGAGTTTTTTGGCTTACTAAACTTTTTAAAATTATTTTAACAACTAAAAAGATGCATGAGAAGAGGAGGAAGTGAATTTTGGCCCCTATTTTTAAGAATAAAGATGATGCACAAGAGTGTGTAAATAATAGAGAAATTAAGTTAATGTGCCATATTTGAAAATTATGATAGGGTAATTAAGCATAAATTAAGACATGATTAAAAGATTTCTCATAATTAGTTTGGATTTATGTCATGCAAGTTTACTATAAAAGCTATACATTTATTGAGAGGTTTGATGAAGAAGTACAGAGAGAGTAAGGAGGATTTACATGACTTTTATTGATCCAAAAAAAGCTTAAGATAATTTTCCAAGAGAAATTCTTTGGAAAGTTCTAAAAAAAAAGGTGTTGATATGACTTATATTTAAGTCATTAAATATATGTTTTCTAGAGTCGTTACTTGTGTTCGAACAATATGAGGATTGACAAAGTATTTTCCCATTTCAGTTGGATTACATCAAAGATCGAATTTAAGCCCATATCTTTTTTCTTTAGTTATGGATGCTCTTACTGGACATTTGCAGGATGGTGTATCTTGGTGTATGTTTTTTGCTGATGATATCCTTATTGTGGATGAGACTAGAGAAAGAGTTTGACGAAAAACTTGAATTATGGAAGTCTACATTGGAGTCTAAAGGTATTTGTTTGAGTAGACCTAAAACTAAATACATTGAATGCCATTTTAGTAGTAATAGCTTAAGTAGAAGACTTGGAAAAGTATCTTGGTGTATGTTTTTTGCTGATGATATCCTTATTGTGGATGAGACTAGAGAAAGAGTTTGACAAAAAACTTGAATTATGGAAGTCTACATTGGAGTCTAAAGGTATTTGTTTGAGTAGACCTAAAACTAAATACATTGAATGCCATTTTAGTAGTAATAGCTTAAGTAGAAGACTTGTAAAAATATGTGATCAAATCATTAAAAGGTGTGAATGCTTTAGCTATCTTGGGTCTATTGTTCAAAGTGATGGTGACATAGATGGGGATGTCATTAGTAGAATTCAAGTTGGTTGGTTGGTTGAAGTGGAGGAATGCATCAGGCCTACTGTGTGATAGAAAAGCAATTCTTAGAAGAAAAAAATTATAAGATGGTGATTAGACCTATAATGCTTTATAGCGCAAAATGTTCGCCATAAAAGAGAAGCATAAACCAAAGTTAAGTGTTGCTGAGATGAGTATGCTTAGGTGGACGAGTAGCTTTACACTTAAAGATAAAATGCGGAACAAATCTATTCATAGAAGGGTTGGTGTAGCTCCAGTAGCATACAAGATTAGAGGGGGTAGTCTTAGATGGTTTGGTCACATTAAACATCAGTCATCTGATGATCTGGTCATGAGAGTAGATGTTTTAGATTCAATTTAAAATAAAGAAAGACAAAGGTAGACCTAAAAAGTCTCGGGCATAATGTATAAAAATGACCTTAATCTATTATAATTAAATGAAAATATGGACTCAATAGAACACACTGGAGAAAAAAGATTCATGTAGTCAACCCCACTTAGTGGGATAAAGGCTTGTTGTTGTTGTTGTATCATCCAACCTTACTAATAATCTTTCTTTTGACTTCCTATTCATTTACCGGTTTTGAACTGAATAAACTGGAGAATCATCTCGTTTCATTCTATTTGTGTTATTTATATTTTCTTGTATCTTTCATCTGCAATATTTTTTTTGTTCTGGAAATTACACCAACTTGGCATTATAATTTATCTAAATTATTTTAATAATATGTAATATGCAATTTTATTCTCAACAGAGATGAATTTGGGTGATACATTTCCTTTATTGATCAAATGATATAACTCCTCTAATCTGAACACATTACATGTGATATATAAATTGATTATAATAATAAGATTCACACTCTTCAGACCTTAAGCATCCACATGCATAAGTTAAAATAATCCAAAGATTTTGTTTTTCAATTTTTAATCAAGTAATTGATTGGAGAAAGTGACATTTCTTACATTTTAAGAGACTACTTATGATTTTGGAGATTGAGTTTGATTAAGAAACTTTAATTTCAGGATCATTATGGCTAATGATGGCTTGGAATGCATGTGAATTTTGTTTAGAGATAACTGATTGATTTTTAAAGATAATGAATCTTATTTACAATTAAGGAAAAAATATATTTTTTGTTGCAGATATATTAAAGATACCTAGAATATAATTCATCTCGTAGTTGACTCTTTTTCATTCTTTTTTTACTCCTTCCGAGATGAAGCAATATAATACTTACATGTCTTGTCATTAGTTTTGTTGCACAATCATATCAAAGTCTTAAGTGGATTTAAAGCTTAGCTTTAGAAAAATCATTTATTATAAACATAAATTTTTGCATTATTAGATATTATTATAACATTAATTAGTTGAATAAAGAGCATGCTATGAAAAATTCTATTAATTGTTGTTATATGTCTGAATACTTGAATATAATTTTACTATTCTTTCTATTTTGCTTATTCTTATTCTAGACCTTTTGGAAAAATCTTATGCTTGTCTACCGATATAGCTTATGTATGCTAAAATTCTAAATTAAACAATACACTAGATACTACTATTGTCTTAGTTTTTATCACTACTCATTCAAATACTTGAAATGTTGATACAAAAGATCGTATGGAAACTAAATTTTTTATTTTTATTTTAATTTCTATCACTATTAATGATTCAAAAACGGTAAATGAATGAGCCACCACAAGTTTAATTAAAGTGGCTATAAATTTACTTTAAATCAAGTTGTTTGCATCTTCTATAAATATTCTCATGTCACACATATTTTAATCAATTAATTAAACCTGAAATATTAGTTTAAAACAACAATAAGCTAAATAAAGTCCGTGAATTCTCATTCTCTTAAATCATAGCAACACAGCGAAAAGAAGATAATATGCATGACAGATTCCCTCCCTTTGGGCGGCAAGCTTTCTGAACCGAGAGGCCCCCTGGTTGGACTGGCCGGTCCAAACACCGCAGCAAACTGCGACATAATAAGCCCCGCGTTAGAAAATTTTTCGGATTTAGAGCTTGGTGGCCAACCCTATTCTCTTTGAATTCTTTTTGATAAAAACATTCATCAATTAGTTCAACTCTCTCTAATTTCTTATACCATATTCTTCCATCTTCAAAGCATCATTCATCAACATTTTTTCAAACTAGACAATCCTCAAAAGATACTAAAACTTCACTTGAAACCATTGGCCAAATTAGCCATCATCTTGACCACGGTCCTCCTACCTCCATACCATAACAAACCGTGAATCTCCACCATCTGCTCTACATCAAATCTCCACACAAACCTTCAACATTTCATAGCACCTTACACCTTTAAATCCCTCAAATACAAAAAATCTTCCAAGACTAATCAACTCTATCGAAATTACGCCACCTTGACCAAGCCTTGATTTTTCTCCATCTCTTGTTGCAACCACTCAAATTTTCATCAAAAAAACTCTAGATCAGATTTAAAAACATTAACCCAACACTTTAAAGTGGCTCTGTGCATTGAATCCTGCATCATAAGAAACACTAAATATAAATCTCCAAGGGAAGCACCAAGGTTAACCTTGACCTAAACATTTGGATGACCTGTTCTTTTCCATGAGTACTCAAAAAAACAATTATTTTAAAAAATCAAGACAGCCCTCTACATGCTTATCATTTCCACCACACCAAGTAAAAATCTTAAATAACACATTCCAAGTTTAAGCCCCAATATTTTGGATCCATCTTTTTTTTTTCACCTACCACTTCAACAAGGTATGTATCATTAGCTTTGAGAAAAACACCTAACACCAAAATCAACCTCCTTAATAAAACCAACACTGGCTACTGCCTCCTCATGTCACGACCAGACCTGGAGCATGAAATTTTCCAGGACGGGAATAAAAGTAGGTTGGTGATAATAAAAAAAATTATTTTTCATTTTTTATAATTGATATTTTATGATCCAAAAGTAAATGAAAGAGACACTACAAAAAAGAAATCAAATTAAAACAATTATAAATTTACCTTAGTTTAGATTGTCTGTCTTTATAAATATTTTCTTCTATTGCTCATCTTTTAATTAAATGGTTAGACCTGAAATGTTAATTTAAAATAAGATTGCGCAACAAAAATCAATGAATACTCAAACTCTTAAACTTTAATAATATGACGAATAAGAAAATCGAATGCATGTTAATCATCATTTAAGATATTTCAATATCAATATTTCTTTTTAATTACGCGTGCAGATATCATAACGTTCTCCTGCTAGTACCAAAAAGATGTTAACTCCATCATAGTCAATCAAGCAAATGCAAACATACTATATAGTCCATAGAATTCATATGCTCATCTCAAACAAATATATATATATATATATATATATATGCTACTAGGGTTTCCACTCATGGTGAACCCTAGCCCGAAACAGACTTCTACTTTCTTTCGCTCGTTTCGATCCTTTCTGTCTTTGTCAACTGCTGGAGAAGTAGCTTGCGTTGTGTCGGCGGCGGCGCCACGAGCTGCAGGTTCTCTCGAGCAGCTCGTCTGCTTTGTCAAGGCCGCTCAATTATTCCGCCACAATTTTTCTGCTCGACCTTTTGGAATGCTCGCGTACCATTCTGCTTGAGTATCGTTTTGTAGACAACTGTCGGTTGCTGCAGTGCTTATGTGAAGCACACTAATGGCCTCAGGGTCTTCCTACACTGTCGCCGTCGCCCGTGACAACCCCGCCAAATCCTCCTATACTACAGTGGTTCACAAACGCAACTGCCCTTTTCACCTCACAGATAATCTGATATTCCCGCAGATGTACCATGATTCTGTTGCAGGAAATGAAGATTGCAATCTCATTAAAAAAGTGGATAAGAAGGTGGGCAAACCAACAATATTCATCTCTAACGATGAAATTTCAACTCGTGCAGGAAAATACAAATTTACACTAGTTGGAAAGTTCCAATTATGTTGCCATAAGATGGAGATTATCAGGAAGATTTTTGAAGATTTCAAACTGGTTGGGGATTTGCAGATGGGTCATTTCGACGGAAGATGTTATGATACAATTGAGCATAGAAGAAGTTACACGAGAATATTCTCAAATAAATTTATCACAATCGAGGGCAAACATATGAAAATTGCTCAACTGGACCCCTAATTTTGATCCAAGTCAAGAACCCCCAATTGCGTCTATCTGGTTCTCATTACCTGAACCCAAGCTTCAATTCTTTGACTTACCTATCTTATATGCAATTGAGACTATTCTTGGAAGACTATTCTTGGAAAACCTTTTTGGAAAACCTTTACTAGTAGACTTATCTACAGTTCATTTCTCAAGGCCCTCTATTGCAAGGATTTTGATTGAAAGAGATATTACACTACCAGATGTAAAAGAAGTCTGGCTTGGCTCTGTTCTTAATACTGCAGACATTGCAATATGTTTGAACACCAACAGGAGAAATATTTCAGATAGCACCCACAGTTGAGAATCAATAGTCAAAAGCAGGAACATGCTATTAGTGTACCCCATGTGCCTGAACGCGCTCCCAGGAAACCTGATCTCAGGTAACCTGAGAAGGGAATCACCACAAGACAGGAGTTGGAGTTTTCCCCTGGGATCCCTTCTCCTGACCATACTACAATGAATAATGTTCGAGCAGAAAATCAGAATAGCCCCACCGCTCCTATTCAGGAAGCATCAGGTGCAGATGTGACAATTCACACTTTAAATACACTGGAACCTATCGTTGTGACAACAATTACCATTCCTTCTACTGCGATTCTAACATCTAATCAGACCGAGGATCATATGAGCCAATCTTCAGATAAAGAATGACAGGTTTGCACTTCTCGACGGAAGAAGGCTGGGGGCACACTCCAACTTGGAAACTTAGTGGATGATACTTTGGTTACTCCTGACAATGACACGACTCTTCAAATTTTGTTATTTGGCTCCGCTCTTAAAACTAGAGGAAGAGTTAGAACTAAACTGGCTCGTCCCTAGCTACCTATTTTCTGTATGTTTTAATTTTTTTTTTACATTTTTATTGAGTCTATCTGTATCTTTTTGTTGAGGAATTACTGTATGGGTATGGTGTCTCTATTGAGCCCTCTCATACAACCTTTATGTATCATTTATATATATATATTAATACATTATAATGATTATTGTTAATCATTTGACAATGTGACCAATAAGGAAAAGAGTATATAAATAAGAAATACAAGTGAATTTATAGGCTTCATTAACTACTAATGCAACTAGTTAGGAAGAAAACAAATATGTTATCATAGATAAAAAATAAAAGTGCTCACATTGAGCTCAAAGCATCTCTTTGTTTAAGTATTCTATCAACTTTTCTCCAATGAAACCTATAATAAAATGTGTAAGGAGTTGTTGTTAATTTATTATATGTTAATCTTACTATTAAAAAAGCAACTTGCTTTTATTTTATTTTAATGTAATATATAAAAAATCATTATTTTACTTTAAATCATATAATCTATTTCTTCAGATAATCTTATTATTTACTTACTATTAATTTGATATTAATTATCTTATCAAAATTTCATTATTATAATTCTCATTAATTTTTTAGAATTCTATCAATTAATTGCTAGCAATTTTTTGAATAATATGAAAATTAACCTTAAATAAATTTAATCATAATCTTAATAATCAAGTCATTAACAATTAAATCTTTTTTTCCCAAATAACACGTAATCAAACTTATAAATTTAATTATTATTATTATTCCCAATTAATATCAAATTGCCTCAAAGTATCTACTTAAAATTTTAATCAGCTTAAACTCGCTGCTCAATCTCGACCGCTCTCTAACTTTTAATTGGATTCTTTGCCTAATTTTAATCAATAATATTAAATCATAGAATTTAATATAACAAAAAAATATTTAATAAATTAAACAAAATAGTATATATATAAATAACATATAGGCCAATATTACCTCCGGCTTAGCCCCTTCACCTCCTTCCTCCACGTGCAAGGTCTGTGTGGCTACACACTAGGCTCACTCCACCTTCCACCTTTCTGTTTGATAAGACAGTGGCTCCCTTTCACCAATAGTCGCTCAGTTCGATTCAGATCCACGTGGGTTCCTCCCTTACCGCACACTAGACTTTATTTATCCTACTTCTTCTCCTCCTCTTCATGCAACATGTTCACAAGGCTCTCCATCTCCTTTTCTTCATTTGCTCGCACACACTTCTTCCTCTCTTTATTCTTCCTTCGCTCGGCTCCTCTTCCTTTCAGTTTTGTTAGGGTTCGACCCTCCAACACGAGAATCTGCTCGGTCTCCTTTCTTCGGCTTTGACACCGCTCGATTGTCCCACGAAAGGCTCATCTCACCTTCTCCTCTTTCACACAATACACACACAACACTCGAAGGCTTCATCCCTGTGGTGACTTTAATTCTTCACATTGTGGCTTATAATCCTTCTCGTATAAAAAGTCATCTCTTGCCCTAGATGCATGTGAGTTTCTTCCGCCTCTTCATTCTCCTTTGTTTCACTCTCTATTTCTCTCGTCCTTTCTATCGCTCTTTGCCTCTTGGTCCTTTCCCAATTCAAACAGGATGTCTAATACTTGAGAAGAAATCGTCAAGATGATAATTGGTTCTAACCGACACAGATTTAAATTCCTTTATTTAATTATTTTATTTTAATATTATTGCTTTTATTATTATAATAATTTACCCTAAAAAAAATTTTGTCCTCGAAATTTACATAAATTGCCTTGTTTAAAATTAAGATAGATTATTACAATTTTTTAAAATTCATATTAGAGTTTTACGTTTATTATCCTATTGACTCTTCAATAAGCTTCATATTACTTAAGCTAAACATTTGTTTTGATAGAACTTTTATTATGACCCAGTTCGATGCTTGAAATTTTTCAAAACAGAAACAACCAGTGGACAATGATAATAAATAAAATTTATTTTCATTTTATATAGCTGACGTTTAATGATCCAAATGTAAAAGAAAGAGTCATTACACAAAAGAAATTGAATTGGAGTAATTAAAAATTTACCCTAGTTCAAACTTTTTATGTATTCTATAAATATTTCTTCTTCTATTGCTCATTTTTAATCGAATTGATTATGCCTGAAATATTAGTTTAAAATAACAGTGAGCTACAAAAGTCAGTAGGTACTCAAATTCCTAAACTACAGCAACATGACAAATAAGAAAATAATATAAATGCTATTCGATCAAAGTTAAATCAATTTAGAACAAGTAACAGTTTGCTAATAAAATATGACAATTGAATAAGTTGCATAATATTCTATTATAATATATTATATCATTTTCTAATCTATAACATTTTATTTATACAATTATCACAGCAACACTGTTTAAAAACTGTACAATTTGAGATACTTCAATATCAATAAATTTCTTCATTTACGTGCACAAATATCTTAGCGTTCTCGTACTTGTATAGTGCATCTCATTCATATGCTCATCATAATCATGCAAATGCAAGCATATAATGCACATGCAAGCATATAATATATAGTTCATATCATTCATATGTTCATCTCAATCAATTCTATAAATATATCATTAAATTTATGATTGATAATAATTATTGTTAATCATTCATGAAAATGCGACCAATAAGAAAAAGAACATATAAAACAAAAAAAAAAACTATGCAAGTGGATTTTCAGGTATCTGTAACTACCAATAAAACTGGTTGAAAAACAAAATAAAAATCCTATCATAGATAAAAAATAAGTGTACTCACATTGAGCTCAGTGATCTCTTTGCTCAAGTGTTACATTAACTTTACTCCAATGAAAACCTATAATAGAATGTGCAAAAAATTATTGTTAATTTATTATATCTAATTTTACTATTAAAAAATGTCATTATTTTACCTTTAATGTGTTATATAAAAAAATCACAATTTTATTTTAAATCATACAATCTATTTCTTCAAACAATCTTATTATTTATCTACTATTAATATGATATTAATTATCTTATCATAATTTCATTATAATGATTCTCATTAATATTTAGAATTCTATCAATTTAATTGTTAACAGATTTCTAAATATTATGAAAATTGACCTTAAATAAATTTAGGGGCATTTACATACATAGCACCTAATTCTTATGGATTTACCCATCTCACACAAAAACTTTCATATTTACAAGCACCATATAAAAAAAACACTTATTATCACTTTTTAATTGTCAAATTCATCTTCTAATCTATAAATGCTATGTGTGAAATGAAATTTTAGGCGTGAGATGTAAATGCATAAGAATTGTGTGGTGTGTATGTAACTTTCACATAAATTTATTCATAATCTTAACCATTAAGTCATTAACATTTAACTCTATTTCCTAATTAATACATAATCTAATTTATAAATTCAATTATTATTATTATTATTATTATTCTTAATTTATATCAAATTGCCTTAAAAGTATCTATTTAAAACTTTAACCAGCTCAAACTAATCGCTCGATCTCGGTCACTCCCAAGCTTTTAATTTGATTGTTTGCCCAATTTTAATCAATAATATTAATTTATAAAACTTAAAATAATTGAATAATTGTTAATAAATTAAACAAAATAACCTATATAAATAGCATATAAGCTAACATTACCTTCAACTTAGCCCCTTCACCTCCTTCCTCCCCGTGCAAGGTCTGCTTGCCTGCACACTAGGCTCATTCCTCCCTTCCACTTTTCTATTTGATAAGGCACGAGTACCCTATCACCCGAAGTTGCTCGATTCGGTTTAGATCCATGCAGGTTCGTCCTTGACGGGATTTCGATTCCGGCTGCCGACAGCTTCTTACGGGCGACCCCCAAACCTTAACTTTTTCCCATTTTAAGCGCCGACAACCCTATCACCCGAAGTTGCTCGGTTCGGTTTAGATCCATGCAGGTTCGTCCTCTTCCGCACACTAGGTTTCATTCACCCCACTTGCTCTCCTCTTCTTCGCACAACACAAGGCTTTGAACGTGCTCGCAAGGCTCTCATCATTCTTTTCTTCCGTTGCTCTCAGGAATACACAAGCACTTCTTCTCTTTCTTCTTCCTTCACTCGGCTAGGGCACGACTCCTCTTCCCTTTAGTTTGATTAGGGTTCAAGCCTCCAGCATGAGAGTCCACTCGGCCTCCTTCCTTCGACATTGAGAACTCTTAACTTTGTCCCATGAAAGGCCCGTCTTACTTTCTTCTCCTTCACACAAAATGCACGCAGTGCTCAAAGGCTTCGTCCTTGAAGTGACATTGATATTGGTGCTTCACGTCGTGGCTTCAAATCCTTCAGTAAAAAGCATTAGCTTCTTGTCCTAGATGACATGAGTTCTTTCACTTCTTCCTTCTTCTCTATTTAACTCTTTCTATTTCTCAGGATTCTTCTCTCGCTCTCTGTCTCTTCTTCCCTTCCCAATTTGAACTAGATGCCTAATACTTGAGAAAAAACAATCAAGATGACGATTGGTTTGAACCGACATAGATTTAAATTATTTATTTATTTATTTTATTTTATTTTATTTTATTATAGGTTATTACACCTCAAAAGTTTTCAAACTCCTATGAGTCCACTAAAGACTATCAAAGCTATGGCTTCTTCAGTATTCAAGACACTAGAAGACAACAATATGATGCAATTTGCCACATCAGCATGTAACATGAGAGATATTCTAAAGTCATGCGTTCAACTTCTTGTTTATAGCCTATTTATAATTGAACAAAGGAAATGATTTTAGACCCATTTGTTCAATTATAAAAAACAAATTTGAAGTGACCACAGGTTCCATCTTAACAAATCTTATCCAGATTTAAAAGGCTTGAAAATCTAGTAACAAAATTTGAGAAGAAAGTTCAATGAGATCTATTAGCTTTTTAGGTTAAAGCCTTGACAAAATTTCAAATAGGCCCAGACTTGTTATGGAATGAATTGTATGCGTGCTCATTAATCTGATGACAATTTAACATTCCTAGTTCCTAATGCAATTCTAGATACCAAAATTGTCTCCACTACTAATGGTTAATTTTTTATACATTTTGTACATTAGCATGGCAAACCTTTATGTGATAATTTATGGATAACATTGCAGGAAGCACAACAGTTATTTCCTGATTTGTTACATGGGTATCAAATGCTAATTTTGACAAATTAATTTTTTTTCAAGTTGGACAAATATGTTGAAGATCTAAGCGTCTATGCTCTCTGGAATGTAAGCATATGCTTAGAGAGAAGATTAGCAAATTGCTAATTTGTTTTTTTGAAATTTTGCAGTTGTCTATTTCATAGTTTTGACTTTATTATAGGTATATTTGTTTAAACATACCTAAGAATGGGATGTCTTATATATTATTTCAATTCATTACTTTCGTTCTGTTTACTTGGGTTTGATGTAGTTGTCCAAATTTTTTTTCTTAGTTCAATTGGTTGCTAGTTATCAGTTCTTAAAGTTTTGTTCCATTAGCTACTCAACTCATATGATTCCAACTATTTTCCTAATCACATGATCTACCTATTCTTATGTCAATCTTTTGCTGCTATTTGCCTAAATAGCCTGTGCTTTTTCTCTGCCACTACTCACCTTAGCTGCTCTCTTTTAATAGGATGGACTTATTATGTTGTTTCTTGGTCATAGGATTTCAGTAATTGAAGATCCAAATTTTATGCTCTGAGAAAAATTCCAAAGACCACTGATCCTAGGGATTTTCTATGTTTCTGAATTGCATAAACAAAGGCATTTAATAAGAGCATTTGCTCAATGAAATTTAAATTTCTTCTCAATTTTTCTCTGCTTGCTTGTAATTTGATAGATTCTGAGTAGTCTAAGAGAGGCTAAAAATTTTCAAGAGAAGCAATCTCCTAATAGAAAGTAAGGCTTATATTTGTATGTTTGCGTCTCATACCTTGTTCTCCTGTCATCTACATAATTCAATATTAATTTGCAATTTTTTTTAGTCGTAACTGTCGCAACTGATTTTATTATCGGTACATAAATATTAAATGAGATGTGTTTCTTCTATATTTTTAATTTCCTAACTGATGTTTTTTATTTAAGCAATAATAAATTTATTATTTGAAGTAGATTTCACCAATTTTATAGTTTATGCTACAATAAGTTGTGTTTGTTGAAAGTGATAGTCTTTGAAACGACAAACTTTAAATCTTATCTATCTGATTTTCATTTATTGTATCATTTAGTTGTATTAGAAATCCTATACCCTAAGATGTCCACTACATCACCAGCCATCAACAAGAAAATGTGACGACCGCCTTGATGAAAGCAGCAGCAACGACCGCCACTCCTCAATAGTTAAAATCCTCCTTCACAACCACCGTCAACTTATCAAAGCTTATTCGATGCTTTCCTCAACTTCCAAGGGACAACAAGACAATCCAAAAAGCCAAGCAATTCATATCCTATGCATGTAAACTTTGAGATATCTTTCGAAGTCATGCGCACAGCTTCTTGTTTTTGAAATTTGGAATTATTTTAGAAACAAATCCTCTTAGATTTGTTTTCAGAGTTTTAATGTAATTTTAGATTTGATCTTAACTAAAATATTTTACATTTGGCTTAAAAATCTAGAAAGAAAATTTGTCAAGGAATTGAAAATAGAAAAACCACACTCTAGATCCTTGATTAGGCAATTTAGGATCCACATCCTAACACGTGAAATCTTTTGAGCCAGCTATTAAATTGGCTTAGTAGAAAAGAAAGTTTACAAATCTCCAGAAGGGTAAACAATGATTGCACAAATGCTATCACTAACCTAAATTTTTTTTAAGGAATTTGATGTTTAAGAATTCCTAATTGATTATGGAATTAGATTCACAAGTTAACAATAATAGCTCGATCATTGACAAAATTTTTGTATACATGGACCAACGAGACCCGAGTGAAATTTTTTTATCAAATCAATTCATATGAAATGGTATCATACAAGGGACAAAAAAAACTACCATACCACTCATAATTGGTGCTGCATTTAAGTCAGATCAATCAGTTTGACAGTGTACTTTATGTTCAGCATGACTGGATTGTTTTTTGTCAATGAAGATGGAATAAAACTAAGTGATGTCATAGCAAGTCAATAATGGACTACTTGCAACATAGTGATTTGCTTGTATGAAAGTATGAGTCTAGGAATTAAACGGTCATCATAAATTTACAAACAAAGCATCACTTTGACAGCATGAATCATCCATCAACTCAAACTGACCAAATTTAAATGTAGATTGATCGCTGGAATGTCATGTAAAACTAAGAAACTAATTCCATTTTTCGTTATTAAGAACATAATTCTTCTAGTTGTGTCAGAGTTAATTTAAGAATATGCAAATTTAGATTTTAGGTTGAAGAAATTGTGTGAAAAAGGTGACCATTCTTTGTTTCTTTCTTGATGACTCCTTTTTCCTGCACTAGTAATGCTAGGTTAGAAATAGTAATGTCAAAATCTTACTTCCACCATAGGAGCCACCAAACAGAACAACTGGGCTGTCTTCAGCTGACAAATTTCGCTTCAAATCAATGATCAACGTAGCAAAATCGGCAATTGCTTGCTCAGTCGTAAGGTATGACAAAGACTTGGCATCCTTGTATGCTTCCTCTCTGCTGCCGAAGGGCATAGACTCCCCATAATAACGATGCTACCAACCAAAATATGATTAAAGTATTAGAGAATTAAAAACGTTATTTTAAGTTATAAATTTTGAAAATAAACAAGGAAGGTATCTTGTACAATTCAAAATAGGGAGCTACAAAGAGTTATTGCCCTGCTATAATTCCCAAAATTTAGTTTTCCCAACCTCAAGATTGATTAAAAATTTCCAACTTAATGTAGCAAATAATCCATCAAATTAGCATAAGTGACAATTAAGCAATTGAAATTCTAACTATGAAGCAGGTAATCAAAATGATGTTAAATCCTCTATTCTACGGTCCAAGCCAAGTCTGCAAGAGGCACCATTAATCATCCCAATCTCTTCAAAAGCAGCCACAAATAATCTAATGTAACAGTCGCGGTGGTTACGTATCCTTAGTCTGTCATGCAATTTGTATACAGAATCAAATATTCTACATAGTCTGTCATGCAATTTGTATACAGAATCAAATATTCGACATACAAACTAAAGCAAGCATTCAGAAGCAGTGAAGATATCCATCCATTTTTAAGTTTGGGTATTCTCATCATTTTTATGGTGCCTCAATTTGGCTGTAAGTAGGATTTAACTCAAGTATATTTTAGTAGATCCTGTATATCTAGATTTAATAAATCATATGTTGGTTAAAAGAAATTTTTTTTTAATATAATAGGTGTTAAATCCAAAAAAACTGTTCGGTTACTCATTTCAATTTTAAGGATTCATGTGATTGTGATATTTTGTTCGCTTATTTAGCTTACATCACATTTAATTACACTATAATTAGCATAAGTAAATATTTTCATTAAGCATTAATTAGTAATTTAATGACAAATTAAATAACAACTTCTATTTAGATAAAATTAAATTATAAATTAAAAATGATACGATTTACGGAAGTTAATATACTTTTAACTAATAAAAAATATTTATTAAAAATTAAATTATTTTTAAATTGACACATTATAGATGTCTATGTGTGCATGTGTGTTAATTAAATTAGAATGCGTGGAAATTAATATCAGAATTATTCTTTAATTAGAAGTTAACAAAAGTAATTAAATATAAATTTTGTAAAAACTAATATATTAATTATTAAAATTAATTTAATGATAAATTAACATATCTTATTTAATTAATTTTGTGTAATGTTAATAATTTTCAAATAAAAAACTCACATGTTTTTCCGCCAAATCTCCAATCCCCTAAATTCTCAAAACCCTCAATAACAAACAATGAAATGAAAAAGTTGCAATGTCGGAGAAGAAGGCGTCAATGGCACCAATGGAATGTGAAGAAGAACAAGAATTTGTGAAATAAAATCAATCCAATACCAAGATTTGCTAAATCAAAGATATAGGGGCATGACACAAAACAACAAAGAAAAGAAATTCAAGATTCCATATGATGTAAAATTGACATTTTCCCATTTCAACAAAATTATAATTAAATCTTGTTCGATTCCATATGATGTAAAATTGACATTTTCCCATTTTAACAAAATTATAATTAAATCTTGTTCAAATCTTGTTCAAACCTTGCTCCTAATCCCGCCTAATGGTCAAAATATATATTTTAAACCCTATAGAATCTTAAATCTCATTTTATCTCTATTGGGGCCTAAATCTTGGATTTACTAAAATCAAGAATCTAGCAAATTCAGGGTATTTAGCAAAAAGGAAAGGTGCAAACAAGGTAGAAAGATGAGGCAACTCATAGATGATTTTGCCTAAAAGCACCCATCAAAAATTCCATGCTCCTTGTCCTCAAGGTTTCAGGCAGGTTCAGAAGTGGAAAGCAAATGAAGGTTTCGAACAAAAACTCTGACAAAGAGCCCCTCTTCTTTGTCATGACCCCATCATGATTCCATCGTGATCTGTCGATACATTCCTTGCACACTCCCATTCTCTTTGTCGGAGTGATTTTCAAGAATTTGGGGGAGAAATATGAGTTTAATTAAAGCATGTGCTACGAGTGACACCTCGAATTGAGATGCCAGTTGGTTCTTCAGAATTGATAGTTCATATAAGTAAAAGGGTGTCAGCTAGTATGGCGCATAGGTCATTACCCTCTACTCTGTTAGAGGAAGATGAAACTTATTTCCTGATAGTAAAGATTATTCCCCCACCAATCAATATAAAAGGAGACAATTCATCGCGAAGAGGAAGTCATAGAATGTATTCTTTAGAGAGATTACGGAAGTTGAAGCTCCAAATAAATTCATGATTCCAATCTCGAATGCTACAAAGGAAATCTAACCTTACAGACCATGTAGCTTCATCCGGATAAGTAGCTTTTTTGTTAAAAATAAATGACACGTTGAAGTGTCGTATCATTTCATGACTTTTAAAGAATTGGACCTCCAGTGGTTCACTCATTTGGATCAAGAAGTGATCACCTCCAATGTCGAGTTCAAGTACATCTTTATCTTGCAATTCGCCAACACACATGCCATAAAAGAATTCACAAGTTCTTCTACAAATGTGCTAGGAACCAGTTTTTACACATTTCAAGAAGGAGAAGATGGATGTGAAAGATCTTGAGCCATTGTTGCTAATGTGGCCTATAGCCTAAGAGAAAGTTCATTCTATATGCCCATAGGCTACACCGTCCAAGCATCCCTATGAGTTGTTAAAATTGGCTAGCAATCATATTTCTACCGAGGAGTACAATTTTTTGCTAAATACCTTAGAATTGAAGAGAACGGAGTAACATCATCCACAAGGAGGTTATCATCGAGCCCCAAACAAGAAAGTTGTCCCATAGAGCGTGGGTTTAGAAAAAAGAGTTTTGATAAAAGCCAAATTCTTCCTTTTGAGGGGCGAGAGCATTTTGAAATTGAGACATGGTGACAGCCAAGTAGAGAGAAGTTTACCACACCTCATTTGTTGTGACTCTATTGCAAGCCACCGTGATTGAGTTAGTTAAAGCCATTCATGATAAGTATTTTTGGAAGCTGGCACCAATAAAAGCTAGTAGTCACCTGTGTGACATAAAGGAATACTATGCTTATAATTGAGACTATGAGCACAAGACCAAAGAGTTTTGACATCTTAGAAACTTCATCAAAGAACTTGGCTAGGCTAAAAAGTTTAAGTTTGTCGGGCCACAAGCGAACACCGTGTGACAGGGGAAATTAATGGTTGAAGAAACCAAGAATGAGTTCATGCCTTCTCTAACTATTCATATCGCCGGGGTTGTCCCTGTCATACACGGAGGAGCTTTTCCAGAAGCTTCTCTTCGGTCATATGACTTCAGTAAGGAGAGATAAACTTAGCTAGTTCTTCTCAATCACCAGTGTTCAACCTACTACCGATCACATTTACTCAAGCAGACTTCCCCGTTAATGGGAAAAATTTGTACAGTAATACAATTGTTGTCACAGTGTTAATCAGAAACATTAGAGTTCGAGAATGTATTAATAAACACTAAGAGTTTTGTAAACATCCTCTTTAGAAGTGGCTATATGAAAACAAATATATGGTATTCTCATTTTGTCAACATCAGAGGCATTTTTCACTTTTTCTGGAGAGCAAGAAAAAACTTTAGAAGTTATCACCCTAAAAATTACCTAGGGTGAAGGAATAAAACAATTCATGGCCATGTCCATTCTTGTCATGATAGACATGTCAATAATTTACAATGCCATACTTGGTCGACTGTTATTAAATATTTTTTGAGTTGTTTTCTCCAAGTCCTTGTGAAGTTTTCCAAGGGCGGACAGGAAATGACAACTAACAGAAATTTTTTATAGTTGAGAGCCTATTATTTGAAGGCCATAGAAAATGTGCCTAGAAAAGTCGCCAACTCAGCATGCAGAGAAGCAGTGGATTCGAAATTGCTGAAGCTCTTGAGGATCACCATTTAAGAAGTTGTGTCAAGCAGAACATTTCGATTGAGTATGGCTTTTGATTCTGAGTGGAAAAAAAAATTAATATCCACTTTCGTGAGTATTATAATGTACTTGCCTCATCAACAAACAAGGTACTAGGAGAAAGTTTTGATGTAGCCAATCATAAGTTGAACATCGGCCTGAGAGATTGTGGGAAAATTAGACAAGTCGGTTTTGATGTAGCCAATCATAAGTTGAACATCGGCCCGAGAGATTGTCGATTAAGGGGAAAATTAGACAAGTCACTACTATATTGGCAGATTGTTTTGCCAGGAAATGCAAAAGTTGCTCGAGGCAGGTTACAATTGAGAAGTAAAATATCCATACTGGGTTACTTATGTAGCTATGTGCAAAAATCAAATTACAAAAGACAGGTGTAGATTTTACTAACTTGAACTCAGCCTGCCCAATTGATAGTTATCCATTGCCAAAAATCGATGCTCAATTTGACATTGCACTCTGCATTTCCAAACTTTGGTCAGTCACAATCAGCCACTTATCCTTACATGTGGCAAAACAGTACCTACTCTTCCAGTTTTGAATTTGTTCTCAAATCCTAACATCCGAATTCTAATTCCAAAAAGTTGCACAAATCCATCTTTATATGCTAATATGGTAAATAAATGGTGAAACAAAGTTATCGACCATGATAACCTGTTTTACTTCATATACAGAACAACTAGATGTGGGCAAAAGAGCGGCATTTGTGCCTAGATCACTTTGTAAAAGTTGAAGGTATCAACCAACTCTTAGTGGATTTTGGAGCCATAATTTAAAGAATCTTGGCAACAGCACAATTCTCTCTCATTCAATATGATTGGAACCTCAACTCTTCACAGTTCTCAAATGAATAGAGTCATTAAATGCACACTTGAGCTGCAATAGGTTTAGATTTGTGGTTTCCTTCTTTGACTGCGTAGTAAATGAACACCTTGAGAAATGTGGCTTTTGTTGTAACATACAAGCCCCATCTCAATCAAAAAGAAAGGAAAAAGATGAAAAAGACAAAGAAGAATAGAAGATAGGGTTCTGAAACTCTCAGATTTTTAAGGAATTTTTGAAAGTGTAAGGTTCTATATCTTCACAATAAGGCTCTATTTATAGACATCTCACAGCAGAATTCCAACATAATAGGCAAATAAAACAAATAAAAAACCGTTCCAAATTAAATTCGCATCTTTATAAATATCAAAATTTTGTACCATGAATGCTAATTATGGCACGCTAAGGAATCAAATTCAGCATTTATTATAGAATCAAACAATTCTATCATAATCTATTGTGCCAAGCTAAAAATAACAAGTCGAATTACATATGATAATTTTCAATTGACCCCTTATATAAAAAAGCAGAGAAAAACCATAGGTATGGATTAGCAATTGCTTCAACAAAGATCTTCTCGCTTTTAACAAGGCACTTCATCATGAATTTGCCACCAACCATAGACTAATCCGACCAACTTAATTCTAAGTAATTTTGGTAGGCGATTAACAGCATACTCATCTCAAAAACTTCCTTTTGGATAGTTTCAATCGCCCTAGTGAAAGAATTCTTTAATTCAAACATCTGACCCAAGAACTCTACCTAGTCGACTGAGAGATTTGACTTCAAACTATCTAACTCTCTGTTAATAAGTCATAACTTTTCTTCAAAAGTGTAACGTCAAAAGTCACCTCTGGAGTAGTAGAAGTCACCGTACACCTTTCCTAAGGAGGTATCTTAGCATTGAAGTCGGAACCTTTATAGTAGCAGCAACATGAGTTGTCACCGGAATTGTCAAACTCTTTTCCGTGAAGACATGAATACATTCACTAAAAGAGCATCCATAAATGGGAAAAAATTATTCAAGACTTCGGTTGGATCATACGCAAAAGCACATTTCAAAGTTTAAATCCAAATAGAAGAATTTATACCCTTGATGGGTGAATCCTCAACTTCAACTCTCTATGCATCCCAGCATTCCAATGCTCGGAATGTGACGGGATAAGCTTTTCTGGAACAACTTTCTTGGCTTAAGAAGCAGACTCAACTTTTGAAAAAGCCACTTCAACATTAGCTTGAACAATATCTGAACAAATATGTTGATCAACAAAATACTCATCATCCAACAGTTCCCTTAAAGTGAACATTGTAAAATTTATTCACTTTTATATAATAATTCCAATTAAAAATAATAATCATAGTCGGAAAAGCAAAACTCTCCTTGTTCCAAATTTTATATGTAAAGGGAATGACAAAGTGCTCAACCATTTGATCCAGTTTGTAATCCGAATGTTCTCCTTTCAATTTTTGCCTTCTTTTTTCTTTCTTTACCATGAACTCCCATTTCTTCTGCTTACCAAATAATGTGAAAAGAAATTTTTATCAAAGAATATCAATCTCATCTGATAAAAAATGATGAATTCAACGACCCATTATAGAAAAGAACAATATTTTATTTCAATCATTTATTAACAATTAATGTACATTTAACCATTTTACTCTTTTCACAATAAACATACAAGATATATGAGAATCTAGAAATTAAACATGTTTAGC
>NW_018237541.1:750673-757567 GCF_001263595.1 Phalaenopsis equestris | reverse complement strand
GAAGAACAAGAATTTGTGAAATAAAATCAATCCAATACCAAGATTTGCTAAATCAAAGATATAGGGGCATGACACAAAACAACAAAGAAAAGAAATTCAAGATTCCATATGATGTAAAATTGACATTTTCCCATTTTAACAAAATTATAATTAAATCTTGTTCAAACCTTGCTCCTAATCCCGCCTAATGGTCAAAATATATATTTTAAACCCTATAGAATCTTAAATCTCATTTTATCTCTATTGGGGCCTAAATCTTGGATTTACTAAAATCAAGAATCTAGCAAATTCAGGGTATTTAGCAAAAAGGAAAGGTGCAAACAAGGTAGAAAGATGAGGCAACTCATAGATGATTTTGCCTAAAAGCACCCATCAAAAATTCCATGCTCCTTGTCCTCAAGGTTTCAGGCAGGAGCAGAAGTGGAAAGCAAATGAAGGTTTCGAACAAAAACTCTGACAAAGAGCCCCTCTTCTTTGTCATGACCCCATCATGATTCCATTGTGATCTGTCGATACATTCCTTGCACACTCCCATTCTCTTTGTCGGAGAGATTTTCAAGAATTTGGGGGAGAAATATGAGTTTAATTAAAGCATGTGCTACGAGTGACACCTCGAATTGAGATGCTAGTTGGTTCTTCAGAATTGATAGTTCATAGAAGTAAAAGGGTGTCAACTAGTATGGCGCATAGGTCATTACCCTCTACTCTGTTAGAGGAAGATGAAACTTATTTCCTGATAGTAAAGATTATTCCCCCACCAATCAATATAAAAGGAGACAATTCATCGCGAAGAGGAAGTCATAGAATGTATTCTTTAGAGAGATTACGGAAGTTGAAGCTCCAAATAAATTCATGATTCCAATCTCGAATGCTACAAAGGAAATCTAACCTTACAGACCATGTAGCTTCATCCGGATAAGTAGCTTTTTTGTTAAAAATAAATGACACGTTGAAGTGTCGTATCATTTCATGACTTTTAAAGAATTGGACCTCCAGTGGTTCACTCATTTGGATCAAGAAGTGATCACCTCCAATGTCGAGTTCAAGTACATCTATATCTTGCAATTCGCCAACACACATGCCATAAAAGAATTCACAAGTTCTTCTACAAATGTGCTAGGAACCAGTTTTTACACATTTCAAGAAGGAGAAGATGGATGTGAAAGATCTTGAGCCATTGTTGCTAATGTGGCCTATAGCCTAAGAGAAAGTTCATTCTATATGCCCATAGGCTACACCGTCCAAGCATCCCTATGAGTTGTTAAAATTGGCTAGCAATCATATTTCTACCGAGTACAATTTTTTGCTAAATACCTTAGAATTGAAGAGAACGGAGTAACATCATCCACAAGGAGGTTATCATCGAGCCCCAAACAAGAAAGTTGTCCCATAGAGCGTGGGTTTAGAAAAAAGAGTTTTGATAAAAGCCAAATTCTTCCTTTCGAGGGGCGAGAGCATTTTGAAATTGAGACATGGTGACAGCCAAGTAGAGAGAAGTTTACCACACCTCATTTGTTGTGACTCTATTGCAAGCCACCGTAATTGAGTTAGTTAAAGCCATTCATGATAAGTATTTTTGGAAGCTGGCACCAATAAAAGCTAGTAGTCACCTGTGTGACATAAAGGAATACTATGCTTATAATTGAGACTATGAGCACAAGACCAAAGAGTTTTGACATCTTAGAAACTTCATCAAAGAACTTGGCTAGGCTAAAAAGTTTAAGTTTGTCGGGCCACAAGCGAACACCGTGTGACAGGGGAAATTAATGGTTGAAGAAACCAAGAATGAGTTCATGCCTTCTCTAACTATTCATATCGCCGGGGTTGTCCCTGTCATACACGGAGGAGCTTTTCCAGAAGCTTCTCTTCGGTCATATGACTTCAGTAAGGAGAGATAAACTTAGCTAGTTCTTCTCAATCACCAGTGTTCAACCTACTACCGATCACATTTACTCAAGCAGACTTCCCCGTTAATGGGAAAAATTTGTACAGTAATACAATTGTTGTCACAGTGTTAATCACAAACATTAGAGTTCGAGAATGTATTAATAAACACTAAGAGTTTTGTAAACATCCTCTTTAGAAGTGGCTATATGAAAACAAATATATGGTATTCTCATTTTGTCAACATCAGAGGCATTTTTCACTTTTTCTGGAGAGCAAGAAAAAACTTTAGAAGTTATCACCCTAAAAATTACCTAGGGTGAAGGAATAAAACAATTCATGGCCATGTCCATTCTTGTCATGATAGACATGTCAATAATTTACAATGCCATACTTGGTCGACTGTTATTAAATATTTTTTGAGTTGTTTTCTCCAAGTCCTTGTGAAGTTTTCCAAGGGCGGACAGGAAATGACAACTAACAGAAATTTTTTATAGTTGAGAGCCTATTATTTGAAGGCCATAGAAAATGTGCCTAGAAAAGTCGCCAACTCAGCATGCAGAGAAGCAGTGGATTCGAAATTGCTGAAGCTCTTGAGGATCACCATTTAAGAAGTTGTGTCAAGCAGAACATTTCGATTGAGTATGGCTTTTGATTCTGAGTGGAAAAAAAAATTAATATCCACTTTCGTGAGTATTATAATGTACTTGCCTCATCAACAAACAAGGTACTAGGAGAAAGTTTTGATGTAGCCAATCATAAGTTGAACATCGGCCTGAGAGATTGTGGGAAAATTAGACAAGTCGCTACTATATTGGCAGATTGTTTTGCCAGGAAATGCAAAAGTTGCTCGAGGCAGGTTACAATTGAGAAGTAAAATATCCATACTGGGTTACTTATGTAGCTATGTGCAAAAATCAAATTACAAAAGACAGGTGTAGATTTTACTAACTTGAACTCAGCCTGCCCAATTGATAGTTATCCATTGCCAAAAATCGATGCTCAATTTGACATTGCACTCTGCATTTCCAAACTTTGGTCAGTCACAATCAGCCACTTATCCTTACATGTGGCAAAACAGTACCTACTCTTCCAGTTTTGAATTTGTTCTCAAATCCTAACATCCGAATTCTAATTCCAAAAAGTTGCACAAATCCATCTTTATATGCTAATATGGTAAATAAATGGTGAAACAAAGTTATAGATCATGATAACCTGTTTTTCTTCATATACAGAACAACTAGATGTGGGCAAAAGAGCGGCATTTGTGCCTAGATCACTTTGTAAAAGTTGAAGGTATCAACCAACTCTTAGTGGATTTTGGAGCCATAATTTAAAGAATCTTGGCAACAGCACAATTCTCTCTCATTCAATATGATTGGAACCTCAACTCTTCACAGTTCTCAAATGAATAGAGTCATTAAATGCACACTTGAGCTGCAATAGGTTTAGATTTGTGGTTTCCATCTTTGACTGCCTAGTAAATGAACTCCTTGAGAAATGTGGCTTTTGTTGTAACATACAAGCCCCATCTCAATCAAAAAGAAAGGAAAAAGATGAAAAAGACAAAGAAGAATAGAAGATAGGGTTCTGAAAATCTCAGATTTTTAAGGAATTTTTGAAAGTGTAAGGTTCTATATCTTCACAATAAGGCTCTATTTATAGACATCTCACAGCAGAATTCCAACATAATAGGCAAATAAAACAAATAAAAAACCGTTCCAAATTAAATTCGCATCTTTATAAATATCAAAATTTTGTATCATGAATGCTAATTATGGCACACTAAGGAATCAAATTCAGCATTTATTATAGAATCAAACAATTCTATCATAATCTATTGTGCCAAGCTAAAAATAACAAGTCGAATTACATATGATAATTTTCAGTTGACCCCTTATATAAAAAAGCAGAGAAAAACCATAGGCATGGATTAGCAATTGCTTCAACAAAGATCTTCTCGCTTTTAACAAGGCACTTCATCATGAATTTGCCACCAACCATAGACTAATCCAACCAACTTAATTCTAAGTAATTTTGGTAGGCGATTAGCAGCATACTCATCTCAAAAACTTCCTTTTGGATAGTTTCAATCGCCCTAGTGAAAGAATTCTTTAATTCAAACATCTGACCCAAGAACTCTACCTAGTCGACTGAGAGATTTGACTTCAAACTATCTAACTCTCTGTTAATAAGTCATAACTTTTCTTCAAAAGTGTAACGTCAAAAGTCACCTCTGGAGTAGTAGAAGTCACCGTACACCTTTCCTAAGGAGGTATCTTAGCATTGAAGTCGGAACCTTTATAGTAGCAGCAACATGAGTTGTCACCGGAATTGTCAAACTCTTTTCCGTGAAGACATGAATACATTCACTAAAAGAGCATCCATAAATGGGAAAAAATTATTCAAGACTTCGGTTGGATCATACGCAAAAGCACATTTCAAAGTTTAAATCCAAATAGAAGAATTTATACCCTTGATGGGTGAATCCTCAACTTCAACTCTCTATGCATCCCAGCATTCCAATGCTCGGAATGTGACGGGATAAGCTTTTCTGGAACAACTTTCTTGGCTTAAGAAGCAGACTCAACTTTTGAAAAAGCCACTTCAACATTAGCTTGAACAATATCTGAACAAATATGTTGATCAACAAAATACTCATCATCCAACAGTTCCCTTAAAGTGAACATTGTAAAATTTATTCACTTTTATATAATAATTCCAATTAAAAATAATAATCATAGTCGGAAAAGCAAAACTCTCCTTGTTCCAAATTTTATATGTAAAGGGAATGACAAAGTGCTCAACCATTTGATCCAGTTTGTAATCCGAATGTTCTCCTTTCAATTTTTGCCTTCTTTTTTCTTTCTTTACTATGAACTCCCATTTCTTCTGCTTACCAAATAATGTGAAAAGAAAGTTTTATCAAAGGATATCAATCTCATCTGATCAAAAATGATGAATTCAACGACCAATTATAGAAAGAACAATATTTTATTTCAATCATTTATTAACAATTAATGTACATTTAACCATTTTACTCTTTTCACAATAAACTTACAAGATATATGAGAATCTAGAAATTAAACATGTTTAGCCGAATATCCTTAGATCAAGCTTAAATCCGAATTCACGTTGAATTTGAGCGAGAACTTGAGCTCAATCGAGATACTTCAAACATACTCGGCATGAACCAACCCAGCATGTGTCAAATAGCAGACTGACAAGTATCAACTCAACAGCTCAATATCGTCAACTCAACATGCGTCGAATAAAGTTCAGCTATCCATAGAATTGTCTTAGGCCACACGCGGCTACAAATCTAGATGTATAGTACACATTTTTTATCTTTTTTGTGTAGCTTACTATATCGTGTGTCACAAGCTATTCAAAATAATAAATAGGGAGGATAATTTTTATGACACTCATCATGTATCTACAACCATTCCACCAATAATTAAATCTCATGGCTTATTTCTCTGCAAGCTCTTTTACTTTTTCATCTCTATTGTCTTCTCTCTTCTAAATACCTCTTGCCTAGATGATATGAGCCCACAAACAAATCGGAACCTAACAAAGACATCAAATATTAGCCAATAAAAACTTAAATAAATCTTACTAATAAAAACCAGCTAATTAATATGATTTATATTTAAGGAAGTTATTTTAAGTGCCTTAATGATTTAGTAATTACTATTTAATTGAAATGTTAACTTATAAAAATATAATTTAATTAACATATGTAAAATTGATATAGGCTAATTGGAAATTAACTCAAGTAAATTAACATTTTTATGCAAATGGACTAAATGGAACTAATTAATTAATTAGCTTAGTAAATTACTAATTTTTTATTATTTGATCATAATTAATGAAAATACAAAATAATGATTAATTAATTTATCAATAATCTAAATAATGACTAATTAGCTTATCAAATTACAAATTAGTGAATAATATAATTGAAAAATAATTAAAAAATAAATCAAATTAAATTAGATTTAACAATTACATCATCAATAATTAAAATTAAAAAGCCATTTAAAAATAATAAAATAAATTAAGAAGAAGAATTCCCTCAACATAATCATTTACTCAAGAACATCAATGTTATGTGGTAATAATGATGCTTATCTTTCCTTCTTTTCAATAATTATGATGTTTTTAATGCATCAATATTTATGCAATATAAACGGTGTCAACTAGCTAAAGGGCGCTTTGTTTAACATTGCTCATTACATTTTTGTAACCCTTTCAGAATTTTTCATCAAAATATATTATTTAAATCATACTTAAATTGATAAAATTTAAATCCTAAAATAAATTCCAGAATAATTTCATACAATTTAATTTGATTTGACCTCCTATAATGCCAAAATAGTTTTTGGGATTCAAGCAACTCCGTATTTACTAACTCTAGATACACAAAATTTACTAAATTTTAATAAGTTGCCAAAACCCTAAAAATGATCACATTACAAACCTTTGTAATAAATCAAATATAAATGGAAAAATAGCCATCAACCTGTTGAAATATAAACTTGGTTTTATTTGTTTAAATAAAACTTAATTTCTAGAAGCTTATTCTAGAATATGTGGTAGGTATGAAATTATTGTGTAGTAGGCGTGCGTGTTAGGTGAGTTAAGTGTTGAATTATTGTGTGGTAGGTGTGGAATTATTAGTAACCATTAGATTGGAGTTGTGATGGCACAATCCTAACCATTAATTTAGGAGGTGCCACTAGTATAAATAGGGGTGGAGTCTTTGAGTTTGTATCAAGCCAAGTAAAGGTGATAAATAAGAGTGAAGCTTCTTCCATAAGTTGTATTTTTAGCCTTTGTCATATCCTAAAAGCTTCTTCATTCCAACAAAGTGGTATCAGAGCCTAAAGGTTCCATTACAGAGCAATGGCAAACGGTGGCATGGTTTCGTTCCAAGTCCCGATGCTTAAGGAAAGCATCTACGACAATTGGAGTATCAAGATGAAGGCACTCCTTGGAGCGCATGAC
>NW_018237541.1:749773-750157 GCF_001263595.1 Phalaenopsis equestris | reverse complement strand
AACAACTTCTCAAGACGAATCTCCAACCAACTCAAAAAGATGAAAGCTTCAACAACATTAGAAGCCAACATGGAAGAGGTAGTGGACAAGGATGAGGTCATCCTAGCAAGCAAGGATGGAGTACCAACAATAACTATGAGAAAGGAAAAAGATCTACAAGAGAACATGGTCAAAGGCGCTCAAACTCGAGGTATGATAAATCTCAAATTAAGTGCTATAATTATAACAAGTTCGGGCATTATGCGGAAAAATGTAGAGCACCTAAGTACAAAATTAATAAAAGAGTCAACTACATTGAAGAAAAAAGAGAAGAAGATGACACTCTACTTCTAGCATATAAGGATAATGAAAGAGGTGAAGATAGTACATGGTACCTGGACACCG
>NW_018237541.1:747450-749563 GCF_001263595.1 Phalaenopsis equestris | reverse complement strand
ACCTGTTATAAAGATGCTTCTTGGCTCTGGCATCTTCGATTTGGGCATCTCAACTTTGGAGGACTCGATTTGCTTTCAAAGAAAGAGATGGTGAGAGGACTACCTTGCATCAACCACCCTGATCAATTATGTGAAGGATGTTTACTCGGAAAGCACTTTAGAAAAAGCTTTCCAAGGGAGTCAAGTTCAAGAGCCCAAAAGCCTCTTAAGCTCATACATACAGATGTTTGTGGTCCAATAAAGCCAAACTCACTCGGTAAGAGCAACTATTTTCTTCTCTTCATAGATGATTTTTCACGAAAAACATGGGTGTATTTCTTAAAACAAAAATCAGAGGTTTTTGGAATATTCAAGAAGTTTAAAGCAGATGTAGAGAAAGAGAGTGGTCTCAAGATCAAAGCTATGCGATCTGATCGAGGAGGAGAATTCACTTCAAAAGAATTTCAAGAATTTTGTGAAGCCAACGGAATACGTCGACTTCTAACTGTTCCAAGGTCCCCCCAACAAAATGGAGTAGCAAAAAGAAAGAGTAGAACCATCCTCAACATGACAAGGAGCATGTTAAAAAGCAAGAGATTGCCAAAGGAGTTTTGGGCAGAAACGGTTGCATGTGCTGTTTATTTGGCTAACCGATCACCAACAAGAAGCGTGTTGGGAAAGACACCACAAGAAGCATGGAGTGGAAGGAAGCCCGGCATCTCTAATCTACGAGTTTTTGGATGCATAACTCATGTATACATACCCGACGAGAAAAGAAGTAAGCTGGATGACAAGAGAGAAAAGTTCATTTTCATTGGTTACGACAACAACTCGAAAGGCTACAAGTTATACAATCCAAATACAGAAAAAACAACCATCAGCAGAGATGTCATATTCGATGAAGGAGGAGAATGAGACTGTGGACTACATGCTGAGGACTACAACTTTTTCTCATACTTTCAAGAAGAAGACATAAAGCAGCCAAGGATCGAGCAAGCAAGAGAAGAGTCTACTACTCCACAAACAACAAGTAATCAAAGCAACTCATCGTCATCAACTTCAAGAGAAAATTCAAGTGAAAGAGTACCACGCTTCAGAAGATTAGAAGATCTTTATGAGGTAACTATGAATCAAGATAATCTTACTCTTTTTTGTCTCTTTGTCGACTGTGAACCCATGGACTTCCAAGAAGCCTAGCTTCACTTCCTAAAGGGCATAAGGAAATTGATGTGAAGCGGGTGTACAAAGCAAAGAAGAATTTCAGAGGAGAAATTGAAAGAAATAAGGAAAGAGTGGTGGCAAAAGGCTACAGTCAAAGAGTAGGCATCGACTATGATGAAGTAATTGCCCCTATTATTCGATTATAAACTATTAGACTAATCATCTCTTTGGCAGCTCAAAATAAGTGGAGAATACATCAAATGTATGTAAAATCTGTCTTCTTATAAAAATATCTGCAAAGTGGTAAAAATATCTGCAACTTGATCTTGAGACTTCACGTACTGTAATTGTATCTCCTTTCTTTCGATGCATTTTTTGATGTAGTGATAGCGTGTATCAATGTGCTTGCTTCTATCATAGAAAACTATATTCTTTTATAGCGCTATTGCAAACTTGTTATTGATACAAATCTTGATCGACTCTTCTTGTGGTAAATTTAACTCCTTTAATAAATGTCGAGCTAAGTGAAGACTTTATTATAATGAGAAACTTACTTAGAGTCACAAAATCAAGTTTAAAAAGGGGTGTTAAAATATAAACTTAATTTTTAGTTTTTAGGCCTTAGTTGTTTAAATAAAGCCGAATAAGAGCTTAATTTCTAGAAGCATGTTCTAGAAAAGTCTAATCTAGAAGCTTATTCTAGAGTAATCCATTCAGTTGTCTGGAATGTGTGGTAACTATGAAATTATAAAAAAAATTCTAGAGAGTCATTTGTAATCATTAGATTAAAATTGTAATTACACAATCCTAACCATTAATTTAGGAGGTACCACTAGTTAGGGGTGTAAAAGAGCCGAACACGAGCTAGCCCGGACTTAGCTCCTGTTCGGCTCGTTTATATTTCGAGCTCAAAAAGTGCATTCTTCTTCGGCTCGTTTGCTTAACAAGCCGAACTCGAGGCGTTCCTGTACAA
>NW_018237541.1:736346-747173 GCF_001263595.1 Phalaenopsis equestris | reverse complement strand
GGTTCGTGTTCTTCATAGGAGACACAGCTTTCACTTGGATGTCAAAGAAACAACCAATTGTCACTCTTTCTACTTGCGAAGCAGAGTACGTGGCTGCAACCTCATGTGTTTGTCATGCAATTTGGCTTCGAAATCTATTAAAGGAGTTAAGTTTACCACAAGAAGAGGCGATTAAGATTTATATTGATAACAAGTCTGCAATCGCGCTAGCAAAGAATCCTGTTTTCCACGATAGAAGCAAACACATTGATATGCGTTATTACTACATCAGAGAATGCATGGAAAGAAAGGAGATACAAGTGCAGTACGTGAAGTCTCAATACCAAGTTGCAGATATTTTTACCAAGCCACTCAAAAGTGAAGAAATAAAATTATTGTGTAGTAGGTGTGATAGGTGTGGTAGGTATTGAATTATTGTGTGGTAGGGGTGAAATTATTTGTAACCATTGGATTGAAATTGTGGTGGCACAATCCTAGCCATTAATTTAGGAGGTGTCACTAGTATAAATAGGGGTGGAGTCTTTGAGTTTGTATCAAGTCAAGTAAAGGTGATAAATAAGAGTGAAACTTCTTCCATAAGTTGTGTTTTTAGCCTTTGTCATTTACTAAAAGTTTTTCCATTTCAACACAACCTCTACTCTCAAAACATCCACAAAGGCGTCAAGAACAATGAACTTATAATAAGCAGAGATGAAAAACCTCAGCAAAGATAACGAGGGCGGAAAAAGCAGGAGCGATCTCCCAAACAAAGCCGGTATTGTCGGAGAACCACTCGATGTCACCCTCATTGCCGCAATAGAAGAATATGGGGGACGGCGGTGTCCAGAGGCCGGCTGAGGGTCCGACAAGGTACCTCTGCTTGAAGCCGGGAGCCTCGGCGAAGCTGAAGTGGTCCAATCGCTGATGGAAGTAGCGCGTATCGTACTTGGAGGCGTGATGGGTTGCAGCGGCATGGTTTCGGAGTCTGGAGCCGGCGGATTGGCCGGGGAATCGTGGAATGTGCGGAATGGAGGCCGATTCCGCCGCGGTGATGACGAAGATGATCATAACAAAAAGGGGTTTCATCTTGGGAGAGTATGGTTCTCGGTGCAGCAGCAGAACTCAAAACTTTACATTTGGGAGTTATATAACACACACAAAATCTTCCTAACCTCCCTGTAATGAAAAAATATATTATCTCAGCAGATACATCAATACTTTAATGAAAAAGTGTCACTTAACATTATGATGGGATCATGGAATACTGATGCATCAGTATATTTATTAAATTTATTCTAATTAAAAATTAAAATTTAAATAGGTCATCCTTTAATTTTGGGTTTAATGAGATAATTACTTGCATAGCAACCAAGATATTACTATTTATAAAATTAAATTGAGCAGCCATATGATATTTTCAAACTTCTAAATCAATCATTCATGTCGATCGCGAACAATTTTTTAAGATTCGAATAATAATGAAAAATAGGTTTGGATTTTATCATAAATTTTGATATTTGAGTAAGAATTTGAAAATTGAATGAAAGAGGGTGGTTGGTTTGTAAATAGCAAGTTTCGGGTGGTGTGGATGTAATGTCCCCAGAATTAGGTGTTAGATGTGTAAAGACATAAGAATTGTGTGGTATAAAATATTGCACGTGCTTTCATTTTTCAAATAGTTAACTCAATTTAAAAATGCACGAAATAGTTTTTATATAATTTGAGTAATTTTAAAAACAATTAAACATTTTTAATATATGAAAATATTTTATTTTGAGTGAAATAAAAATTAAAAATATAAAAAATAATTAAAAAATAAAAAATAATCAAAAAAGACATATATGATTTTTATAATATTTTACAAAGGTTTCCTTATATTCGAGCGAATTTATTTCAATTCATTTTTTCAACCAAAATACTCTGAATAGAAGTGTGAACGGCTTGATTTCGACTTAAAATCAAATTTAATGCATATAAGCTCGCTTGATTTCAAGTCTTGGCTTGAATTGATTATTTTTTATTGTTCGAGAAAAAAGAAGATATGATTGTGTGAGTTATCCCAAAAATAGGAAGGAAGCTCTTTTTAAAAAATATTTAAAAGGGAAGAACTTTTAAAAATTATATGATTAGTTTTTATTTCGTTTCTTAGCTTCATAACTCATTACTTACGAAATCAAAATTTGACATTTATAATGAAATAATTCATTCCTCATTCACAATATGATACTTGGCCATATCAATCAGGATTTAAATTAAATAGCATTTAATAAATACGATAAATTCAGATTTATCAAATCTAAATAAAAATAGTTGCTTCAAATAAGATTAAATTCCGTTAAATCCATTTGATGTGTTTGACATAAATTTATTTGAATTTTTTTTTTTCTAAGCTAAATCAGTTAAATTCAACTATTAAGTGGATTCAATAAATCTACATTTAATAAACGAAATGAGGAAAAATAGAATTTACATTTATCTAACATTTTTATGGTGTTTGGTTGAATTTACGTTAAATCCATAGTTAAATCCTATTAAAAGTATCGTACCAAATAGCCCCTTAGAAAACTAAAAAACTGACACTTAGTTAAACTAAATAACTTGTTAATTGCTCACTGCATAAAATACATTTGTATATTGAGCAATTATACTTTGACACTCAATATTTAATCTCACAACTAACAATTTTTGTAATTAGTCTTGAATTCACTAGTCAACAACACAACTCACTAGTTTTGGAACTTGGATTCTACATTGATGCATTGATAATTCATTCACTTTACATAATGTTGTGTTTGGTTATTTTGAGCTTGGAGTACCAGCTTGTCTGATTATGGTCTTATAATTCTTCTTTCCAAATAGCCCTCTTATTAGAACCATCGAGATGATTCAGGGAAGGAAGAGAACTTAGAAGAGGAGGAAATAAGACAAGACCAAGGAAACAACTTCAGTAAAAAAGAACATGGAGAACTAACATAAGGTTATCCCCGTACGATAGGTCAAGAGTATAAGTCTAAAATAAGATCTTTTTAAGACACCTTGAAGCATGTTTCACGAAGAGCCCCCTCTGCCAGAGAACCAAAACTAAATATTAAGACACCTTGATGCCTCCATAATGAAGAGAGAAAAGTGGTCTTGCTATAAAGCTGAAACACTCTCACAAAAGATTTATACCTTGTTTGGTTCAAAGAGTTCTATCACGTTAAGTACTCTAGACAACCACCAAGATAAAAAGCTATGCTTTGCGCTAGTCAGGTTGAAGAAGTATGAAGGTTCCTCCTCGGGAAATGCAGAATGATATAGTTGTCTAATTAAATCCTATTGCAGAGACCATAGAGACCATATTAAGTATGAATTGGGTGATATTCATGCATACAAACTCATTTTAAAAATGCTGAAAAAGTAAAATAGAATTTAAAATGATGATATTTTTATCCTACATTTTGATTAGTCTTAATACTTTATTATTAGTATTTTGTAGAAAAATATAATTTTGTAGCCTTAAAGAGCCCAAGTTATATTCAGTGAACTTCCCAGATAAACCACAAACTTAAAAAACGGGAATTCAATACACAACATACGATAAATAAATTATACTAATAAATAAAATAAAAAAAAAGGGTACTGCTAGGTCAACAACATATCTCAAAAAGCAAGAAAACAGTCATGATCTTCATATATATAGATATATATGTGTGTGTGTGTGTGTGTGTGTGTGATCCAAGTGCTATACATCAATATTAACTCAAAATCAACGTACATGACAAAAGCCCCTACTCCTAGTCCTCGCCATGTGGTTCCTCTTATCGAGTGCCTCAAAATTCATACCTATACCTTATATTCGATACAAACTTGATCCTAAAGACTCGAAAAGAAAATACATAATAAAGTCCAAAAAGAAAGTCTTGATTTGCAATAAAAAAATGATAGTATAAATTTATTTACATGTAATGTAGTGAACCAAGCCCTGTGAAAGGAGAACTAAGTAGCACCTACAAAAATTATATTAGCTTAAGTGGACATGACTTTCAGTAAGAAAACCATTCTAATATATTAGTGTGCATGTCTTAAACCCAATAAACACACAACGGTATAACACAAAATGTCTAGCCAGGGTGCAAACAAAGAAACAATAGCCAGAATATAAAAACCTTAACTACACCCTACCCTATGCTAGTAAACATATAAAACAAGATTGTTATAACACATACATATAAGTGTGCGAAAAGTGTGGCTAAGACTAATATATATATTTGACAGGGGTGTCATACTCAACCCCATTCTAAGTAACAACAAATTCTAACATACGCCACAAAATATGAAGAATTTACGCAAGTAGAAGCTTTAAAGAATTCAATCTTACATATGGTTAAATTTATGGATACATCAATCTCAAAATAAGTTTTAAGACATGATTAATATTAATAATAAAAAATATATATTTATATATATTTTAAAAATAAGTCATAAGAAAAGAATAGCCTAAGTTGATATGTTATACCTCTTTCAACCTTTGCACAAACACACACATGTTGGTCGCAATGTAATAATTTGTATTATTTGTTGAGATATTCTTACGAGCAATGCTCATTATGGCATCATGACCAATAACTAGTCACCCACCTAATAAGGTCAAATTGTCATTAAGACAAAATAGGTAATGTGCATGCAACATGCATTACTTAACATACTATGATCATTTTATCGAGGTGTGAATAATCACGAAAGATATGATAAAGGTTGGATCTGATGCAACTGCTCTATCAGGGTATGGACAACAACATTGGATACCAAAAAGTGAATTAGACATGAGCATCATACGAGGAAGACAATCACATCTTACCATATGTACGAACACATGTGCATCGCTCATTCAGTGCGATCGTACAAGGTAAACGACTGCACACGAATAAAGGCAACTATAGGGTTATGTCGAGATGCAATCACACTTGGTGAAGTAACGGTATCCATATAATCGAAGATACCCGAGCAAGATCATATGCTAGGTGATTACGATCCGCATAGGGAAAAAAAGGAGAAGTGCTGGTGCTAGATGGCTAACCGCTCGAAGTACCACACATTCGTCATGGGCATACAATGACATATCCTCGATGATGGAAATTCATGAACGTGCAAATGTAAGTGTGAAAGATACAAAATGCATGTGACTCACAATCTGGGTACATCCTGTATCAGACAGTCCCAGGGGGATTTTACCCCCGCCCGAGAGGCATCCCAAATGCAAATGCAAATGACACGCATAAACTACACCATATGAGATAACATGCACAAATGATGTTAAGTTTGATTGTATCGAGGAAAAGACACTCCAATAAAAATTACACCTCACCAGAAGGGCAATAAGAAGTTGAAGTCATTATCTTTGGATTTTGTTGGCAACTGGTGGTGCTCTTGTTGGTTTTATTAGAAGTGTTCCACGAGCCTCATCATCACTATGGTGACTTCTTATTTAGGAAGGCCACATACTTGATGAGGCTAAGGTTGCAAATAGAGCCCTATATAGCCTTTTTTAACCATTCTAGTTGGTAGTTGCGCGCAAAATTGCTGTGAAAATTATTTAGTGGCAGAGGCTATGAGACTGGGGTCTTCTGGTCACTTGGGAGGGTGAAAGGCTTAATTTTTTTACTTATAATGGAATCGAGGATATTTACAATTTATTTTTTATTTCTTACCAATTGTAGCCGATAAGTAATAAGATCAGGAGTCGGTATATATTTATGCCAAATGTACTTTCTCATATGCTTGTTGTAATAAAATTTTGATTTTTTTGGATTAGTCTTCCTTCCTTTTCTTCCTCATTTATGTGTTATTTTATATTTCCATTTATTTGTGTTTCTCGATATGAATATGATTATAAACTTTTTTATTCCAATTTTGAGAGAGTTCTCTGTCTTCCTCATTTATGTGTTATTTTATATTTCCATTTCTTTATGTGTTTCTCGATATGAATATAATTATAAACTTTTTTATTCCAATTTTGAGCGAGTTCTCTCAGTCTTATGTGTGAGGGGTTTTCTAGGTTTTTCACTTCCTCTGATGGAGCTCATCATCCTCTGTATGCAAATCTCACATGATGACAATACTTCTATTTTTATTCTCACATTAATGGGAGCATAAATTAAGGTTATTCTTAGTGAAATCGCTTATGGATTCAAAGTTAGATAATATTTTACTTCCTTAAAATATTAATGATTATTTAACTTATAATAAATAATGGAATTAATAATTATTCGTAAAATATTAATGATATCATATTTTAATTTAGTATTATTAAATATATAATTTTATCACTTCTACTTAATCAAATTTTATTTAAATAATTTATCATATATGATATGAGATAACATCAATCTTAATAACAAGTTACTTATTGAACAAGAAATGCTTTTTTTTTTTTTCTATCATAAAAAAAAAAAATACTTGATTGTGCTTAATTTTGATTCATTTTACTTTCAAGCATCCTAATTTATTAATTTATTGATATAAACAAACTTGATCGAGTATTAATTGAGCCAAATTTAAGTTGTTCGTCGAGTGCATTGCTTCGTCTAAAGCCCTCCCAATTGTCATAAAAAACTCGAAAAAGAAAAATCAGAGTCTTTACATAAAAAAAAAAAGGATCTTTATATGTAAGAGAAATGCATAAATATACAATAGAGCTTTTTTTTTTCTTTTTTTTTTCCTTTTAAAGAGCAAAACACCATCTCATTCACTTCAATATTGCCATCTATAAGTATCTAATGATGATTGCTAAATACTTAATCACCATGTAAAGCTTAAGGAATTGTAGTGCAAATTCTCAGCATTGTCAGCAGTGCAAATAGCTGCCACCTCGCGACGCAATGAACTTGGACCGCTCGCCATCACCCCAATAGCACTTGATTTTTCACCAAACTCCAATAGCAACTCTGCAATCACAGAACACACAAGTTCTCAACTTTCAAGAAACTTTAGGATAATAAAAGGAACATTTAAATACATAGTCAACTTTTACATATTTGGATATCTAACCCCTACACATTAATTTTTGGGTAAAACTTGAAAAGATGTAATTCTCTTTTTAGAAGTTAAAATGATGCTATTTTTTGATATGATAATGAAATTTTAGGTGTGATACATAAATAGATAAAAATTGGGTGGTATGCATATAAATGCCCAATGATAAAACCAAGAACAAATTGTAGCTAACTAAAGTTTTTATTTTGGTGCGGTGACATTTTGAAAACGCATCTGGTCTGTTTGGGTAAACTGCGTTTTGACAGCTTATGCGTTTTCAAAACGCTGAAAACAGCGACTTTCTGACTGCGGTCTAGCTTTTTCAAAAAAATAAAAATAAAAAGTTGTAATAGTCATCGCACCTAGCTTATCGACAGATTATTTTTAATCAGCTTATCAGCAGATTATTCAATAAACTGCAGCTGCCCAAAACAAACCCTAAAACATAAGAGGCATTTACATATATATAACCAAATTTCCATGTATTTATATTTCTAACACTTGATTTTTTTTTTTTACATTTATTTCACCCAAATCTTTCATATCATATCTAAAACATCATCATTTTAAAAAGTGAAATACATCATACATAAAATTTAAAATTTGTTCTTAGATATGTAAATAGATAATATTTTTGGGTGTAAATCTTCCAAAAAAAAAATATATTATACTTAATTTTAATTTTTTTTCATCATTTCTATCCTAGTTTTCAAGGATAAGAGATGAAGCAGCTTACTTTTAAGATTGGGTCTTTCACCATAATGGACCTTCAAGGCTCCCAGCAATGCCTCACTTTCAATCTCACCGCCAACCGCCGACGTCATCATCACCGGCGCAAGCGCGTCAGTCATTCTCACCGGCATCAACTCCTTCTCCGCTTCCTTGCAATTCATATTCTTGTTCCACAGAACAGCAAATCCAGCCATGACGGCAATGCACCAGAACATGATCAGCAAGTACAGCAATGCCATCTTCGTATACGAATAGACTTCGTAGGTGTTGTGATCGATAGGGTATATGTAGTACCGCGTGAGTATGCCGATGAGGAAGAGGAAGGCGAGGAAGGAGGATGAGACGACGGCGGCAAGCCAGAGCCAGCCTTTGGGGCCGAGAACGGGAGCCACGGCTCCGTCGGAGGGGTTGGGGTTTAAGTATATGGAACGGATGCCAGGCTTCATGGCTTCGGGGTCATGGGGCAGGGGAGGTTGTTGCTCCCGGGTGACAAAGGCCAGGACTTGGAGCTGGAGCTGGGAGAAGTTGGTGGTGGTGGACATTGGGAGGAGGAGGTGGAGCACGGTTAGATCAGCGGCGGTTTTGAATGTGGAGATTAGGAGGACGGTGGGGGTTTTGTTGGAGGGAGTGGAGCTGTGGTGGACTAGTTCCCGGATTATGGAGATGAAGGGGGTGATTCCGCTGCCTCCGCTTACGAGAATTAAGGAATCATAGCTGCAAAAACAGAGTTTCTTAGAGGTGAGTTGGGTTATGATTTGCAGTCGTCCGTGATGATTTCTAACATGTTTATGTTGGGTCTAAGGGTCTGTTGCAGGGAAAATTATTGCATCAGCACTTAAATTTGTGTCTGGTGTCCAATAAAAGAGTGTCACGATCCAAATTACCACGCGACCCCTGTTATTGAATACACAAATTTGCATCAGGTGTCCTGATAAAATAATTTCTCCTCCGACAACGGATTTAAGCGTGGCATTTAATATGAATGTATGTTAAATTTTGTCCAACGAATATTTCAGACAAAATAAAAATATGGATTTGATAAATTCAGATTTCACGGAATTCGACTGTGAATTCTAGATTCATTGAGATTTATCTGAACGTAGACAAAACTTTTTAAACAATTTTAATGAGTTTATCGGATTTACGAGATTTCATTGCTAAACAGATCTCGCGATTTAACTCATTCAAGATTTAGTAAATCCATAACTTAAATCTCTTCCATTGCCTACCGTCCCAAAAAGCACATCAGCATTTCACATTATAATATTAAAAAAGGAATATTTTGATGAAGCTTTCAACGATAAAGAACATTTTTTTCTTACTCTCGATGCACAAAAATGAATTTTTCTAGCACTTGGAGGCTTAGAGTTTCATGAGAATGTTATGATGAGAAATATAGAAATTAGGATGCAACTCATTTTTCTCTCTGTTCTTGTGATCACAGGGGAACGAATTCAATGTCAAATATTATTGTTGTGTGAATTTCTTAATTTCTACATGATTTTCACATAACAAAAAGCTCATTAATTGCATGGTGAAATTGGAAGCGAAATGGTACCTTAAAAAATCTATGGATCCCGGGCTATACGGCCCTTCGACTGCAACCTCGAGGCGTTGCAGAGACGGCTGGGACAGCAACTCAAACAGCTTCTGAGTCCACCTCCCATCCTTCTTTATAACAACACTCAGATTCTCCGGCTCCAGTCCGGCGCTCGAGCTAACCGTGAATGGATGCCATTGCAGCGACGAAATACTCGGCACCTTGATGAAAACCACGCTCGTGGGTTTGTAGCTGAAACCTGAAACAAATGTTCATGATTCATTTGAACGACATTGTATCCAAAATTGAAGTTTTCTCACCAGGAGCCTTGGCGAAGTTGAGTTCCATGGCCTCGGATTGAAGGAGCCGCGCAGAGAGCAATCGGACCCTGCGCCGGGATTGGAGAAGGCGGAGGAAGCGGTCGATGATGAAGAGGTAGACGCCGGGAAGGACGAGGCAGAAGGTGGCGAAGCTGACGTGGAGAAGGTAGAAGAACAGGAAGGGGATGTACAGGTAGTGTGCGTAGAAGAAGAGTTCGAAGATGGCGCGCCGAATGCGGGGGAAGGTGACAGCCCACATTGCCAAACCGCAAACCAGAGCTGCTTCTCCTGCTACGTTTGAGACGCCAATTCGAGCCCATTTCAGCAACTGCAATTTGGGTAATGTTCCACTGCAAGTTAGTGTTTTTTTAACTAAATTTTGAATCTTTTCATGATTGTTTGCTCTTATTTGATCAACATTCAACCCATGGAGGGCGGGAAAAAATATTACATAGGGAGTTAAATGGTGACATCACATGCCATTATATTGTGGTGGGGCCTATTTGACACATGATGTCACATCATTGGACTCCGGATGCAAATTGAGCGTCCGGAATCCGGATGTAATATTTTCTCTAGAAGAAGAGGTTCAAAGTTCAATGTTAGGGATTTGGGGGAACCGAAAGTGGAACATGATGACATCATAAGCATAATAAATATTAAACATGATTAAATGACCTAATAATTAGACGTAATTGGGTATGAAGATTAACAAGAGGAAACATAACAAAGAAAATATAAAAACATAAAAAGAAAAAATTAATAGACTAATAGTCATGTATTTGTCACAAAATATAAAAAAGAAAATAAAGCTGTGAATGATTAGAGCAAGACACTATCAAAATATTCAAATTATTCTTCATAATTTCCGATAAAAATGTGGCATTAGATAAAAAACTACACTTTAATCAGTTGACTGTCGGTTCCAGAACTGGGCAATCGGTTCTTTCTAATTCGATATGAAACCAGTTTTCAACTCAATAGAACCGATTGAGCCGATCAGTTTGATCCAAAAATTTTAAAGGTTCGATATGATTGGAATGAGATGTGCATGTGAATCATTAGTACCTCGTTGGTGCGGCCATCAAAAACCCAGACGATGAGATAACAGAGACCGTGTGCAGAGAAGAGCAGCATGACTAAATGGCCCAGCCATACATGATACCTGATACTGCTCTCCGAAGTCAATCCAACCAGCGGCAGAAGAGAGGAGCTGCGAGCCACCGGGAAGAACAGGAATGC